>NC_091071.1:96972500-97160000 GCF_032405125.1 Capricornis sumatraensis
AGCTTTTGATGGGCTTGGCAGGTGGTGTTAGTGATAAAGAACCCACCTGCCAATATAAGAGACATAAAGGGCGTGGGTTCAATCCCTGGGTCAGGAAGATCCCCTAGAGAAGGAATTGGCAACCCACTCCAATGCCCTTGTGTGGAGAATCCCATGGACGGAGGAGCCTGGTGGGCTACAGCTCATAGGGTCACAGAGTCAGACATGACTGAAGTGGCACGCATGCAAGCTTTTGATACGTAGATCTGTTTAAGACTGAAAGTATTTTTACAACCAGAGTATTTTCTTCTTTACTGATGAACATTTGGATAACTTGGAAAATATGCTTCATTACTGTTCGCTTATTGATACTTACCACTCTGAAAATATTTCATTGTTTCAAAACATTCTAAGCATCTGAATTATTTCTTGTGAATTATGAGTAGAGTTCATGGGAACTAGATGGGAGTAATCCTTCTGTCCTGGATTATGATCATAGAGGTCCAGCTATGTGACATGCTGGGAAATCTCAGTGGAAAGATAGAAGACTCCGTGTGTATGTGTGTGTGTGTGTGTATTTGTATATGAAAGTTGAGGATAGTAAATGCCGGCCTGCCCAGAGAATGTTCAGCAGTCTGAATCACCAAGTTCCAGGGACACAGGGAGCTTACATCTACTCTGAGACGCTTTATGAGTGTCCATGTGTCAGTGCTCAGAAGAAATGTGTCCAGCCGAATTCACATAAGGTGTGTTAGAAGCAAAGTCAGTCCTGAAAAAGTGAGATCAGAAGAACCAGATATGGACATTAATACCACCACCACCTGGCCTGTGTTTGAGGGACCGATTACCACTGAGGTCCCATGTGGAAATGAGTTGAGACCTGAGATTCATAGAAAAGGCCTGTTGGATGGACAGGGCCCAAGAGGTAAAAGCTTGGTAAAATCAGAGGGACAAAGGCGGTCAGACAGTTGTAGCCAGGGCCTCTCATGGGCATGCCCTAGATGTGGGAGTTGAAACTTCCTTCCAGACCCTCTTTCACTCCCTAGATGCTAGTCATCTGGGCTGTCTATCGTTCTGGATCTGACAGGCTCTTAGTACCAGCACTGAGATGAGTAGGTCAGAGAGCCATCACATTCATGCCCAGAATCAATTTGGCACATCAGAGTAGGGTGGAGGAACTGCCCTTGGCTGATTTTCTTTTGCTTTTTAGCACTTTCCCTATACTTTTAGAGCCAAAAGACAAGTAGGAAATTTAGGGAATTTTCTTAATGTAAGAAATAGTTCCCCTGGGAATCCAGGCAATTGTCCTCTTTTCTTAAGAATGTGAGTGCATTGGAAAGGCCCTGATGTGAGAGACTTAAGATCAAGTGCCAGAAGAAGACTTAAATTAGGAATGATACGGTAAGTCCTGCTGCCTCACAGAATTGTTTTGAATGAAAATATGGTGAAAAAAGTTTGAGTGCCATGTGACATTTCATAATGTAATATTTCATTATATATGTGTACAAATATAAATGCTTCTTGTCTAATTTTTCTCTTCTGTTAGGTGGGGGAAAAAACTCTTCCTTTGTAGGAAAATTAGTGGAGGAGAACAAGTCCTTGGATACGGGACAGTCTCATCCTGTAGTTTTAATAAAACTTAATTGATCATTAGTAGTATAATTTTTGGACAGTGACAAAAGATATATTTTTATTTTCCTTCAGATTATCCATTTCTAAACTCTTAGTACTGATTGAGTTGCAGCCTCTCAGGTGGGTTTTTTTTTTTTTTTTCCAGTAGCTATAAATATCCTTTGCTGATGGTGTTGTCCTTATAACTAAGAGGGAACTTAGTTTGCTGTAGCCTTCACTAACTTGATTGTGCTGAAGCAGTATTGGCCAGAATTCAAAACATCGTTAAACAAGTAGAATTTTCCTGCTGTGAACTTTAGCCTCTTGCTCTCATTCGAATGTGTTGGGTGGAACCATAATACCTAGGCACCTAGAAGGCGCCTAGGAATTCTTTGCTGTGTGCATGTGGGCTTGAATTGCTGGATTCCTGTTGTGCTTTGACTCAGGCTCACTTTGTGGTGATCTCTCTTTAGCTCCAGAGGCCCCTCTGCTGCAAGAATTTATGTTTTATTATATTCCCAAGGTCTCCATCTACTAACACATTTGTGACTTGTTACCTAATAAGCTAGTCTGTGTTAACCTGTTGTGGCTACTGCTGGGCCTATCAGCAATGTGTTAGTAAGAAGTGTATACATCAGTCTCTCAATAAGTACTCAGTAACTATTAGCTGCTATCATCATTACCGTCATCATCGCATCATCATTATCATCATCCAGAATATTCCCCTGTAGCCGTTTTTGTTGTTCTCAAGAACCATCAGGATGGTAAGACTTTTTCCAGATGACAGAGAAGTTTGGTAGAATTGGGTGGGGTAGAGCAGTAGTGAGAATTGGTGGGAGAGAAGAATGTGTGTGTAGAAAAAATATAAGGCTCTGTTCCTCTCATGGTCCCCTCACCTCTTTAACCAGATAAACTGTGCTTTTATCTGTTGTATTACATATATTTGTATTCCTGGTGGATTTTATTTTTGAAAGGATTCCACGGCTTAATTTTCTTTTTCAAAAGAAACGCTGTCAGCAATATGCTGGTTGCCGGAGAGTATAAGATGAATATAGCTCTTTTCTTATAAATGTGCAGATGACAGTGACAGGGAAAATAAGAGAAAAATAGCTGGCCACATTTCAGAATGTCTTCTTAAGCACATAATTTGTGCAGCCTATATAATGAATGCTGCTTACTGGAAACCAGCATGTTGGACAGTGCGCATGTCATGTCATGCATAACATCACTGTCCCTTAAAAGAGGGCTGCTCGGTTAGTGAGTAGGGTGGCTATTTGACCTTAGAACCAGCTGTCTGACCTTAGAACAGTCGCTGAGCTTGATGAACCTGTGTGCCCAGATATAAAATGTCAGAAATCATAGTGTTATAAGGATTAAATACAAATGGTATACCTTCAGACCTCAGTGTATACACATGTATATATATATTCTATGTATTTAACATACAGAAAGCATTAGATGGATTCAGCAGGTCACTTCACACACCCTGCCATCATAGCCTTACAGTTAAGATGGCTAAGTTGATTCATAATTATATAACCATCATCCTTGAACGCATATGTACTCATGAATTCCTATTAGCTTTAAAGGGAGATCCTGGGTTTTTACAGAAAAATCACAGATCTGGATTCAGACAAACTTTATCTAAAAGTCTGATTTCTGTCATTTACTAGATTCTTGAGCAAATCACTTAAGCTCGATAAGTTTCTATTTCCTCATCTACAAACTAGCTAGGCAACTAGGTGTTTTTTTTTGTTTTGTTTTGTTTTTACTGAGCAGTGAAACATGTGGGCTCTTAGTTCCTGAACCAGGGGTTGAACCTATGCCACCTGCAGTGGAAGCATGGAGTCTTAACCACTGGATCACCAGGAAAGTTCTCAACTAGGATTTTGTGAGGGTTAAATTCTAGGCAACGTTAGGGATCAAGTGTCAATCAGGGTATTTCATATAGAGTAGATGATCAAAAAATATTCCTTCTCTACTGTGGTAGGATACCACAGACAAAAACTCAAAGCAAGTGTCCTAGAATTTTGGATGACAGAGAAAAAGGAATAATTAAAAGAATAATGAGTGATAAGGATGAAATTTCAGTATTACTTGGATTTACCAAAATAGTGCACTGAAATGTACAAAATGACATTTGAAAGTGTTAACTCTTATGTTAAAAAAAAATTATATATATAGCACCTCTAGAAACACTTGACAGGTCTTGAAATAACCTGGAGAGGGAAAAATTTTTTTTGGAAAGGCAAAATACCTATATTCACACTATGAAATCGCTGAACCTTGGAGTTTTAAAGATTGTTACGTGCAAATGTGGGTTCATTTCTGTTGTGTTGTTCCTGAGCAAAGAATTATTACATGAAAAGCATAGGCAAAGGTGTCTTCTTTCTAATAATTAGATTTATTCAACAAGTTAAGTAGGATGTATATGTGTGTGTATGTGAGTGATATGTTTTTTAATTGGAATATAATTGCTTTACAATGTTGGTTAGTTTCTCCTCTATAGCATCATGAGTCAGCCTTATGTTATACATATAACTCCTGCCTCTTGAGCCTCCTTCTCACCCCCACCCCATTCCACCTCTCTGGGTCATCACAGAGCACCGAGCTAGGCTCCCTGAATTATTACACAGCAGCTTCCCACTAGCTGTCTGTTTTATACATGGCAGTATATATATGCCCATGCTACTCTCTTAATTCATACCCCCGTCTTCTTCTCCCTCTGTGTCCACAACTCTGTTCTCTACGCCTGCAGCTCCTTGAGTCAGTTGAAGTGAGGTCGACGAACCTGGAATCTGTCATACAGAGTGAAGTAAGTCAGAAAGAGAAAAGCAAATATATGCTAATGCATATATATATATATATATATATATATATATATATATATATATATATATATAATCTAGAAAAATGATCCTGAGTGATATGTTTTGAAGAAATAAGTTTGATATTACTGATCAGACTGTAGAGATTCTTGTGCCATAAATGGCTAAAGGGCAAAGAGAGCTCATGATATTCAGAGGGAGAGGAGATGACACATTTCATGTAACCTGACGACCTATAAAACCTTGGGACATTGTCTTAAGCTACCCTGTTGGAAATTCTCTGTACCCTTTCATAGAAAGGGATCTAAATGGAAATGAATTCAACAATCAGTAGGTAGAATATTGTAGCCAAGTCTTTCCAAGGGCTTCCCAAATAATTGGGATGTTGAATGAGGTCAGTTTCTAAGTTCACTTCTGATTATTTCTTTGATCACATACCTATATAAGTCAATATAACATGCATACAGAAATCAGTAAGATTAATAATGGGTAATATTTTCAAGTTTAAGTGCAGAATATACTGGTAGCATTGAATATTATCTCTAAAGTGGGCATTTTAGAGAAGGAAGAATTTCAGTAACACCTTATAGAAGGAAGGAAATTTGGTTCCCAATGGTTTTGTGGTCCAGTTGAATTCAGTTATTAGTCTAATAAAAGACAAAGTGATTTTGTGATGTGTGTGGCTTCTAAGAATCAAGAAGCAATCAGTTTTCTATGCTTCGTCTAGTGTTTCTTAGACTCTTCCAGTGAACAGGGCTCTATTTAATCTTCCTCATTTGAGTGGCATACATAATCAGGGAAACTCTGGGAGTCATTTGAATAATCCGGCTAGTGTAACTGTGAATATTCTTGAGAACGATGGAAAGGTTAAATGCTTTGCAACATGTGTATTCTGAGAGGAGCCCTGAGCCGCTGCTCTCTAGTTTCACTGAGAGCAGAACTTGGGCCAAAAGTACTAGCTATGTTTTATAGGGCTTAATACACTCCCATTCCAAGGTGATTGCCAGTTATTATGTGATCATGAGAAGATAGACTTTAATTTCAGTGAGCATTAGCATCGTCAGCAACAAGCCTTTTTGCATGTGGTGTGCCAGGTGCTGCATAAAATATGTTAAACTAGCACACCGCCTGCTTCTCTGTGTGCTTATTCTGCGAAGCGCAATGCAGGCCATTTTAGATATAAGTAAATCTGAAAGGTATGGTGATTAATAACAGCAGCCAGAGTCATGCCTTCCATTCACATACCACATTCTGGTTTACAAAGCTCTTAGGCGAGCAGAACATTCCTCCCAGGAAGGTGATGGATCCTGTGAGGCAGAAACGTTTCTGGTACCACTTTCCCTGAAGGGAATTGAGTCTGTATTTTTATTGAAGAATCATCATAAGATGCAGCTTAAAGGATGTGATCACAGCAAAGGGACCCAACCAGAGAGAAAATTCCAACTGGAAATAAGAATAGATCATTTTGCTGAGTTTTGATGTGGAAAGGGGTTGGGGGGAGATCAAGGTACGGGATATATGGAAGATTTAATGAAGCATATAATGTGGAAAGAAGGAGAGACATATACTTAAGCCCTGAAATGAAGACTGCCAAGTTTATTCAGGTGTCCAGTGCATTATCAGTAGTGAAAAGAAGTGAACTGACATTTCGTTGCTAATACTTGCCTTTCGCTCGTAGCTTGGTACCTTAGCTCTTGTGTTCCTCCAGATGAATAGGACATGACTCCCTCTTGATTGTAAGCCATCACACAACGGTTTCCCCATTGTTTTCCTGCTGTCTTTCTGTATGGATCTAGAGTCAAATTCTTTCCTCTTACCTCCTATTTACTACCTTCACCTCTAAAAAAACAGTACTTAGGATTATGCTTTTTCAATAGTCCTTTCTGAATAATGTCACGGACATTAGACAAGTAGGTCATTTATTTTAAAGAGTACATTGTGATAAGATACTGCCTTTAGTTTATTCCATACCTCTGTATCTTGCCCAGACAGACTTATATATAAAGAAACCTTTGAAATTACATATAGAATCATAATTTTGTGTGCATATATCCTGTATCAGTTCAGTTCAGTTCAGTCACTCAGTCGTGTCTGACTCTGCGATCCCATGGACTGCAGAATGCCAGGCCTCCCTGTCCATCACCAACTCCCGAAGTTCACTCCGACTCATGTCCATTGAGTCGGTGATCTCATCCAACCATCTCATCCTCTGTTGTCCCCTTCTCCTCCTGCCTTCAATCTTTCCCAGCATCACGGTCTTTTCAAATGAGTCAGTTCTTTGTATCAGGTGGCCAAAGGATTGGCGTTTCAGCTTCAACATCAGTCCTTCCAATGAATATTCAGGACTGATTTCCTTTAGGATGGACTGGCTGGATCTCCTTGCAGTCCAAGGGACTCTCAAGAGTCTTCTCCAGCGCCACAGTTCAGAAGCATCAATTGTTCGGTGCTCAGCTTTCTTTATAGTCCAACTCTCACATCCATACATGACCACTGGAAAAACCATAGCTTTGATTAGATAAACCTTTGTTGGCAAAGTAATGTCTCTGCTTTTTAATATACTGTCTGGGTTGGTCATAACTTTTCTTCCAAGGAGTAAGCGTCTTTTAATTTCATGGCTGAAGACACCATCTGCAGTGACTTTGGAGCCCCCCAAAATAAAGTTTCCACTGTTTCCACTGTTTCCCCATCGACTTCCCATGAAGTGATGGGACCAGATGCCATGATCTTAGTTTTCTGAATATTGAGATTTAACCCAACTTTTTCACTCTCCTGTTTCACTGTCCTGTATATACATGTCTATTTTCAATGATTTAAGTATTTTCAGTCATTTGACTATAAGATTCTTAAACATGGGGATGCGTTAATGCTTCTTTACACCCTACAGGACCAGAACATTTCTCTACTGTTGATTTCTAATAAATAGTATCTGTATGGCAGCTGCAGAAACATCACTAAGCTTGGGTTAACGTTCAGCTTACATCTTTTTTTCCTAAGAGAAATGGGTTATAATTGGTGCTTACTATCTAGCTGTCTTGTTTAGCTTAAGTGCTATTTACCTTATGGAATAAATTTATCAGCAATAAAGTCCCTGTTGCATTTTGGCTCTATTTTAAAAGAACCTTTTAGAACAGTGAGTCAAAGTATGGTTAGGTTAAACTTAGAGAGAATCAGTGTCCCTTGATGTACTTTATTCTCCTTGAGCTGTGTCAACACATCAGCACATGAGGTTTACCACTTGGAAAGGTGACCTGAAAACATGGAGTGTGGGTATATAATTACTCTCTAACCTTTTGAAAACCTAGCTTGTACCCTTAACTGAGAGTCTTAATAGTTTGGTTATGAACTTCACTTACAGAACACCTCAGAAGAAATTTGGAACTTAAAGGGCAGTGCAGAAAGTCATTGTCAGTTCAGCGTGGAGAAGCTTACTTAACACCTCTGCAGCCAGGTCTGGCTTGTGTTAGTACTACCAGAGGCTCACTCTCACAAGTGCTCCAGCCTCTCATCAGAAGGGCAGGAGGAAACTGAGGTGCAGACAGACAGAGTATACAGATGACAAGGCAAGCGTTCAAACAGTGCGGACGCCTTAGAGATGCTTGAGAGAAAACTAGATGAGTCTTGAAATACGAGCTTCAGTGTAAACATCCCCAAAGACCAAGTGGATGAAATTGAAGGAAAAGATGAGAAACTTGGAAGAGGCAGACAGATAAATTTGAAACAAGTGTTTCTGGGACTGGAGGGGCATGCATAAAGTGGTTTAAAAGCATTTCTGAGGAAGCCAGATACGTCAAAATCAGGGGTTCTTGACAGAGGACTTGAATAGGAATGGGGCATTTTTAACGCCAGGCTTTGGAAGAAGGAGGAAGTTGCACTCATCACCATATTGAGAATATTCCGCACCCATATTATTGCAGGGGCTGTTCATGAGTATGACATCAGGTTGTCCCTCTCCCCCACCACCACCACCACCACCACCACCACCACCACCACACACACACACACACACACACACACACACACAGAAAAGGACCAGAGGAGTTTTGAATAGATTTGTAACCAAATGTCTGAGTTGGAGCATCAGACACAGGGGACAAGAAACCACAGAGATAATCAGTTAACCAGAGAGATGGTGATGAAGTGAAAAAGCCCACTGAGTGGGCAGACCGCATAGTAGTTGAACCTGTCAACTCTGTAATGGAATGAGAGTCAAGTGTTTCTATGGTTGAAGAAGACCAGAGGTCAAGTGAAGAAAGTCGTAGAAGGACAGGAGCTGATAGTTAAGGATAAATATTTTTGAAATGTTTAAGTAGCAAGCAACTTCAAATTCCAGAAGAATTTGAAGTAAATGTATAATTAGATAGAAGATAACAGGGTAAAAGAGAATGAAGGAAAACTCTCTGAACGTGGAATTAAAAATCATTGTCTGAGAAATGTTAAGTTATGTATGGGTTTTACAGCATATATAAACCCTAAAATAAGAATATGTGGCATATGCCGTTACCAGTTCACATTTAAAAGCATTTCAAAATTAATATCCCTAGGATAAAAATAATATAACTAGGTGTTGACTCTGTTAGAAATTAATATAGATGATGATCTGTATGGATCCATATGAATGAATCAGATTTTGAAGTCATTTCTTTCTCTCTAAAGAAACATTATTCTCTGCACACCACTTCATTTTGGCCAGCAATAAGTCCAGCTCTGCACTGCAGTGGAATGTTTTAAGCTGAAATGTGCATTGGAATCTGTTTGTTTGCAGCAGATGATTTGACTAAGCTTTGATGCGCAGTCACTTTTTGACATTTGTGTATTTCAGCAGTGAACAATGTAAACTCATTTTCTGAGCACTTTGATTACTTGCACATAGCAGTGCCCATGGCATGTGACAGAGAAGAGCACTCTATCCACTAATCAGATAGATATGCTTCAAGCGTATTTACACAAAATAATGAAAACAGCTGTTAGATACCTTTAAACTTGAGTGTGTTTTGTTATTAATCTACTAGCCTGTACACATGACACTATAATTCTTCGCTCACTCAAGTTGCCTTTAATGACACAGTAATAAAAATGAGAGGGATGAAAGTAATGGAATTGTAGAATGTAATGCCTCAATTGTTCTACAGTGTCTTCCTTTTTGCCAAAATAAACCACAATTAGGTCCATATGGTGTTTTGAAGTTTTCAAGCAATGACCCTAATAAAAAGTAATGAATTTCTGACAAAGGAAAGCATGGCTCTCTTTTAAGCAGTTATCTTCACTATTGATCTAGATATGATTGCAGGCCGATACGCTTATAGAAGAAGAAAGGTTCAGTGTTCTTGGTACAAGTGCTTTTACTGGGAATTATTTTGTGCATAAGAAATTCAGATTTTAAAAGTAGAAATATTGCAATCCATCAGTTATGACTCTCATGTTTTAAAGATCTATTATTTAAAGGGAGGAAGTAGATATTCAAAAACAGGGCATTTCATAGGTATATGACACTGTGGAGATCGTCACATAGAAAAGGCTGCAGGAGTTTGTTTGGGGGATATCATGTTCTTGTATACATTGGGTGTTTGAGGTTCTGGTTTTGTTTGTTTGGAATTTTATGGATTTCAAACTGCTTCAAGGGATGTTGACATTTTATTTCAAGTACATCTATCTTATCTTCAACCTATATATCTAACTGTAACACTGAAGTTATTTGATTAGAAATTGATTTAAAAAATAGTATCAGAGTAGACAAAATCCTTAGAATATCCTTAATATTAATAAATCTTTAAAGGCAGCCTAGAATCTTGAAAACAGATTAAATTAGAAAGATGTAAACTGAAGAATAGATTATAAGAGCTTTACTGATACATAAGTGAGGGAAAGAAAGTAAAGATATGTGAGGAAGAGGAATAAGATCTTTTTAACCAGGACTTCCTGGATTTGAATCTGATCATCAGCATACCAGCATTTTCTCTATGTTTAGTGTACTTTTCTGAATCCTGGCTTCCTCATCCAAGAGATGGGTTATATTATAAGGATTAAGTTACTATGTATAATACATCTAACAAATTGTCTGGCAAATGGTGGATATTCAGTGAATGCAGTAGTTTATTATTATTATCATAATCATTATTAGGCTTCTAAAGTAACTCATTAGAATGACATACTTACAGTAGTGTATGTGTTGAATTCAGTTATATGATTCTGTACATATTTATTGAGTCCCTACTATGTGTCAGGAATGTTATGGTACCATGGAAAATATAATATTAATACAATTATTTTTCAGTTCAGTTCAGTCGCTCAGTCGTGTCTGACTGTTTGCGATCCCATGAATCGCAGCACGCCAGGCCTCCCTGTCCATCACCATCTCGTGGAGTTCACTCAAACTCATGTGCATCGAGTCGGTGATGCCATACAGCCATCTCATCCTCGGTTGTCCCCTTTTCCTCCTGCCCCCAATCCCTCCCAGCATCACAGTCTTTTCCAATGAGTCAACTCTTCACATGAGGTGGCCAAAGTACTGGAGTTTCAGCCTCAGCATCATTCCTTCCAAAGAACACCCAGGGCTGATCTCCTTCAGAATGGACTGCTTGGATCTCTTTGCAGTCCAAGGGACTCGCAGAAGTTTTCTCCAACACCACAGTTCAAAAGCATCAATTCTTCGGTGCTCAGCTTTCTTCACAGTCCAACTCTTGCATCCATACATGACCACTGGAAAAACCATAGCCTTGACTAAATGGACCTTTGTTGGCAAAGTAATGTCTCTGCTTTTGAATATGCTATCTACGTTGGTCATAACTTTCCTTCCAAGGAGTAAGTGTCTTTTAATTTCATGGCTGCAATCACCATCTTCAGTGATTTTGGAGCCCAAGAAAATAAAGTCTGACACTGTTTCCACTGTTTCCCCATCTATTTCCCATGAAGTGATGGGACCAGATGCCATGATCTTCGTTTTCTGAATGTTGAGTTTTAAGCCAATTTTTTCACTCTCCTCTTTCACTTTCATCAAGAGGCTTTTTAGCTCCTCTTCACTTTCTGCCATAAGGGTGGTGTCATCTGCATATCTGAGGTTATTGATATTTCTCCCGGCAATCTTGATTCCATCTTGTGTTTCTTCCAGCCCAGCATTTCTCATGATGTACTCTGCATAGAAGTTAAAGAAGCAGGGTGACAATATACAGCCTTGACGTACTCCTTTTCCTATTTGGAACCAGTCTGTTGGTCCATGTCCAGTTCTAACTGTTGCTTCCTGACCTGCATACAGGTTTCTCAAGAGGCAGGTCAGGTGGTCTGGTATTCCCATCTCTTTCAGAATTTTCCACAGTATTGTGATCCACACAGTCAAATTATTTTTAGGATACATTAGTTTCCAATCGGCCTGTAAAAGTTAGACTCTAAAGAGAAGAAATGTGGAGGTGAAAACAAATTTCTTCGTAAATAGCGAAGATGAGAATAATTTATCTTGAGTGGGACATGGAAAGCTAGAGGATTGGAAGGAAGAGGGAGCATTTGAGGTGAAGGCTCAGAGTTGAAAAGAGGAGGGTGACTTTAGGGATTAGTGAAGGACGTGCTGTGCTTAGTTGCTCAGTCGTCTCTGACTCTTTGTGACCCCATGGACTGTATGTAGCCCGCCAGGCTTCTCTGTCCATGGGACTCTCCAGACAGAATACCTGGAGAATACTGGATCACCACGCCCTCCTCTAGGACTAGGCACAGAAGGACATGGTGTGAGGAAGAGTAGGAGAGTCTGTGAGAAAGTCAGACCCACAAAGCCACTGGCTGACTATGGTGTGCTCTACCACATTGACTACTACTTATACAATGAAAATAAAATGTGATCATGCCTTCAAAGACTAAGAACTGCCACCAAAATATTATGAGAGTGAGGCTTACAGCCTTGGTTTGTCAGATGCACCTAGTTCACCTGGCCAAGGGGCAACATTAGTTCTTATAATTGTAAATAATTCATTGAGATTGTATTTGCTTTTCTTTTGTTTAGACACATTTTTAAATCAGTAAGGTGAATGAACAAATAACAAGTATGTTTGCAGAACATTTTCCTATCTTAATATAAATAGTGAAAAAATAAAATTTCACCCTACTGTTAGCCTTTTCTATTCCACATTCCAAATGAGTTAACTCTGAATTTGTGATGTTTGATCATATGCTGGCCAAAGGGATATCCCTCTTTGCAAAACCCTTCTCACTGCTTACTATTACAATTGACCGTTTAAGAGCATGGGTTTGAACTGCTCAGATCACCTATACATAGATTTTATTTCAATAAGTATATTGCAGAAGTTTTTGGAGGTTTTTGACAATTTGAAAGAGCTCATAGATGAACTGTGTACCATAGAAATATCAGAGAAATTTAGGTATGTGATAAAAATATGTAGATATACATATAACAACAAAATTATTAATTTACTGTTCATGTTATTAGTAAGTGTTCTGGCAAGCGGTAAGCTGGTTAAGTTCTAGGGGAGTCAGAGTTACACTCAGGTTTTTGGCTGCACAAGGGGTTGGCTCAAAGGTCAACTATATTTTAATCTGTGTAATAAAAACCAGAATTTTATCCTTATTAACATGTCATGGACAATTCATTGTATAATTGATCAAAAGTTTCCATTGTATAGTTGCCATGTTCTTATCTCATTGAGGTTGAATTATAACATAGATGATCACTGCTCTTACTAACATTTAGGATATTTTGAGAGATTATGGTTGATTAGATGTGAAACATACTTTAAACTGGGAAAACTACTTTAAAATTGGTTTGAAGATTGATCATACTCTTTCAAATAATTACATTTTATTCCAAAGTAATATCCTTCTTTAAAAAGTGTGTGTATTCACCATTGTAAAGATTTGTAGAGTATAGGTTAGATACCAAGCACTGTGTGCTGCTGCTGCTGCTAAGTCGCTTCAGTTGTGTCCGACTCTATGTGACCCCGTAGATGGCAGCTCACCAGGCTCCTCCGTCCCTGGGATTCTCCAAGCAAGAACACTGGAGTGGGTTGCCATTTCCTTCTGCAATGCATGAAAGTGAAAAGTGAAAGTTAAGTCACTCAGTCATGTCTGACTCTTAGCCACCCCATGGACTGAAGCCTACCAGGCTCCTCCGTCCATGGGATTTTCTAGGCAAGAGTACTGGAGTGGGGTGCCATTGCCTTCTCCGCAAGCACTGTGTGGGGCACTGGAAATATAGTGATGCTACTGGTGTGATGTGACTGACTGTTCAGTGTAGATACATAGCACTTATCTGCATAATGTTTTTCCCCATAAAGTCTATTGACTTTCTTTGTCAATAGTAGGAAATCTCAGACCTTTTGCAACCCTTCTATGTACTACTTTAGGTCCATTTAACTTTCATTTTAATATCAGTATTATTGGCAGATCTTTTTCTTTGAAGAGTACATTTGATTTGGGGAATTAGTCAAATAGTATTAGTATTTCACTCCAATAGTCAAACACCATTTGGGACCCTATTTCATGGAGTGTTTGGAGCCCAATACCATGGATTAAAGCTTTGAATCCTGAAAGACAAGGGACTGTTAATTTATAAGATAGTTGTTTACTTGGTTTTATTTTGTTTATTTCTTTATTTGATAGTGCTTAACTTAATCAGGGGGCTTCCCTCATTGCTCAGATGGTATTACCTGCAGTGCAGGAGACCAGAGTTCAATCCCTGGGTTGGGAAGATCCCATGGAGGAGGGCATGGCTACCCACTGCAGCATTTCCTGGGAAACCCCGTGGACCGAGGAGCCTGTCAGGCTAGAGTTCATGGGGTTGCAAAGAGTCAGATGTGACTGTGTGATTAACACAAACGTGCACGTGAGCATGTGCACATTCACACACGTGCACGCATGTGCACACACTCACACAGAGCTTGATCAGGAAGCCCATTCCAGAAACAATAATATGACCACTTCCCAAGGTGATTGGTTTGTAAATGTCAAATCCTCATGAGACATATACCTTCAAGTTTATTACTTTCTCATTTTTTGAAGTTCATTAGTTTTTAAAAAGTTTTGTCCTTTTCATCATGTCAGGTGCATTATCCCCAAGAAGAGTATTTTCAGGCCTCTTGACTTAGGCCAAGCAATTGCCTTTATTGTCCCTAATTCTGCATTATTCATTTGTCTTTGAACCTTAAAAAAAAGTTGTTTCATACATCAAGAATTTTTTTCTAAAGTAATCTATAAAAATGTTCTTGAAGCATTGGATCTCAGTGCCATAAATTCATTATGATCAGTGTGCTCTCTCCTTAGCCTGTTTGTATTGTCTGTTGGTGAATGTGGTTACAAAAAAGCAGTTGGTCTACCAATTTTTTTTTCCATCTTATAATAACTTTATATTTTTGCATTGCTATACCAAATAATTTTTCTTCACTTTAAATCTAACAACTTTACTAGAGTAAGATTCTTATATTGATTGTTCTTACTAGGTTTTCTCTTGATATTCAATGTTTTCTTTTTGATGTATGGATATATATATACACACATACATATCAATATATGTGTATATATATGTATACATCATATATGTGTATATGTGTACATCATCATATGTAAGTATATGCACATACTGTCTTTTGTTTATAAGTTTCCTGTAAGTACAATAAAGCCCTATGATATATAATGTGCCTATGATAAAAGCATAGATAATCTATAACTGAATAAAATTAAGATCCTCTTCCAGGAGTGGCGTTTAGTTAGGAACTAGTGCCTCAAGCACTAATGGAGTTTTGCTAAGAAAATGCACTGGTCATAGCAAACACCCTCTTCCAACAACACAAGAGAAGACTCGACACATGGACATCACCAGATGGTCAACACCGAAATCAGATTGATTATATTCTATGCAGCCAAAGATGGAGAAGCTCTATACAATCAACAAAAACAAGACCAGGAGCTGACTGTGGCTCAGATCATGAACTCCTTATTACCAAATTCAGACTTAAATTGAAGAAAGTAGGGAAAACCGCTAGACCATTCAGGTATGACCTAAATGAAATCCCTTATGATTATACAGTGGAAATGAGAAATAGATTTAAGGGCCTAGATCTGATAGATAGAGTGCCTGATGAACTATGGAATGAGGTTCGTGACTTTGTACAGGAGACAAGAATCAAGACCATCCTCATGGAAAAGAAATGCAAAAAAGCAAAATGGCTGTCTGGGGAGGCCTTACAAATAGATGTGAAAAGAAGAGAAGTGAAAAGCAAAGGAGAAAAGGAAAGATATAAGTGTCTGAATGCAGAGTTCCAAAGAATAGCAAGAAGAGATAAGAAAGCCTTCCTCAGTGATCAATGCAAAGAAATAGAGGAAAACAACAGAATGGGAAAGACTAGAGATCTCTTCAAGAAAATTAGATACCAAGGGAACACTTAATGCAAAGATGGGCTCAATAAAGGACAGAAATGGTATGGACCTAACAGAAGCAGAAGATATTAAGAAGAGGTGGCAAGAATACACGGAAGAACTGTACAAAAAAGATCTTCATGACCCAGATAATCATGATGATGTGATCACTAATCTAGAGCCAGACATCTTGGAATGTGAAGTCAAGTGGGCCTTAGAAAGCATCACTACGAACAAAGCTGGTGGAGGTGATGGAATTCCAGTTGAGGTGTTTCAAATCCTGAAGGATGATGCTGTGAAAGTGCTGCACTCAATATGCCAGCAAATTTGGAAAACTCAGCAGTGGCCATAGGACTGGAAAAGGTCAGTTTTCATTCCAATTCCAAAGAAAGGCAATGCCAAAGAATGCTCAAACTACCACACAATTGCACTCATCTGACATGCTAGTAAAGTAATGCTCAAAATTCTCCAAGCCAGGCTTCAGCAATACATGAACCGTGAACTCCCTGATGTTCAAGCTGGTTTTAGAAAAGGCAGAGAAAACAGAGATCAAATTGCCAACATCCGCTGGATCATGGAAAAAGCAAGAGAGTTCCAGAAAAACATCTATTTCTGCTTTATTGACTATGCCAAAGCCTTTGACTGTGTGGATCACAAGAAACTGTGGAAAATTCTAAAAGAGATGGGAATACCAGAGCACCTAACCTGCCTTTTGAGAAACCTATATGCAGGTCAGGAAGCAACAGTTAGAACTGGACAAGGAACAACAGACTGGTTCCAAATAGGAAAAGGAGTACGTCAAGGCTGTATATTGTCACCCTGCTTCTTTAACTTCTATGCAGAGTACATCATGAGAAACGCTGGGCTGGAAGGAACACAAGCTGGAATCAAGATTGCCGGGAGAAATATCAATAACCTCAGATATGCAGATGACACCACCCTTATGGCAGAAAGTGAAGAGGAGCTAAAAAGCCTCTTGCTGAAAGTGAAAGAGGAGAGTGAAAAAGTTGGCTTAAAGCTCAACATTCAGAAAACGAAGATCATGGCATCCAGTCCCATCATTCATGGGAAATAGATGGGGAAACAGTGGAAACAGTGTCAGACTTTATTCTTTTGGGCTCCAAAATCACTGAAGATGCTGATTGCAGCCATGAAATTGAAAGACGCTTACTCCTTGAAAGAAAAGTTATGACCAACCTAGATAGTATATTCAAAAGCAAAGACGTTACTTTGCCGACTAAGGTCCAGCTAGTCAAGACTATGGTTTTTCCTGTGGTCATGTATGGATGTGAGAGTTGGACTGTTAAGAAGGCTGAGCACCGAAGAATTGATGCTCTTGAACTGTGGTGTTGGAGAAGACTCTTGAGAGTCCCTTGGACTGCAAGGAGATCCAACCAGTCCATTCTGAAGGAGATCAACCCTGGGATTTCTTTGGAAGGAATGATGCTGAAGCTGAAACTGCAGTACTTTGGCCACCTCATGCAAAGAGTTGACTCATTGGAAAAGACTGTGATGCTGGGAGGGATTGGGGGCAGGTGAAGAAGGGGACAACAGAGGATGAGATGGCTGGATGGCATCACGGACTTGGACGTGAGTCTGAGTGAACTCCAGGAGTTGATGATGGACAGGGAGGCCTTTCGTGCTGCAATTCATGGGGTCGCAAAGAGTCGGACACGACTGAGCGACTGAACTGAACTGAATTGAGTGCCTCAAGGTGAGTTCCTCCATGTGTAGTGAATTTTGTGGAAAATGTGTTTTCCAACAATTCAGAATGACTGAAGATTATTACTTTTCTTAAACTAACAAAAATGCAGGCTTTCATTATTTGGTTACATGTTTTTTCAAATAACTTTATTGAGATAATTGATATGCAGTATGCTAAAAGTAAAGTTTACAAGCTGATTAGTTTTGACATTTGTATATGCCTATGAAACCATCACCTCAGTAAGGTCGTGAACATACACATCACCCCCAGAATTTCCTCATGTTCTTTATAATCTCCTGTCACTGCTTGCTTCCCCACTCCCATCCTTATTCTCAGGCACTGCTGAATACTTTATCACTACAAATGAGTTTGGATTTCCTGTAATTCTATGAAAATGGAAGCGTATTGTGTATACAGCTTCTTGCGTGATTTCTTTCATTCAGCGTGATTATTTCCGATCCATGCTGGTTGTGTGTTTCAGTGGTTCACTCCTTATTGGTGCTGATTAGTAGTTCATTGTATGGATATGTCACGATTTATTTGTATATTTGTTGATGGACCCTTGGATCATTTTTAATTTTCAGATATTACAAATTAAGCTTTACTATAAAATATTTGTGTCCAAAATGGCTGGATCAGATGATGGGCATGTTAGGTTTTTAGAGAAATTACTGAAGTTTTCCAAAGCAGTTGAACATTTTACATTTCCAAGTGCAATGCGTGAGAGTTCCAATTTCTCTACATCTTCACCAACATTTGGTATGGGATAGTCATCTGATTTCTATATAGATATGTATGATATTTTCTCCTTCTATGCTTTGTCTTTAAACAGTGCCCTTTGAATAGCAGAGGATCTTAATTTTGATGAAGCCCAGTTTATTCATCATATTTTCAGTATTGTGTGTTGTGTCTTAACAATCTTTACTTAACCCAAGGCCGTAAAAGTTTTTTTCCTGGGTTCTTTTAGATGTGTTATGTTGCTGTTGTTGCTGTCCAGTCCCTAAGTTGTGTCTGACTCTTTGTGACCCCATGATTGCAGTACGCAGGTTTCCCGGTCCTTCATTATCTCCCAGAGTTTGTTCAAACTCATGTCCATTGAGTCAGTGATGCTATCTAACTGATGTTTTATAGTTTTAGGTTTTTCATTTAGGTTATGATTCATTTTTAGCTATTTTTTGCATATAGCATAAAGTATGGATCCAGATTTCCCTCCCCCCAACCCCCAACTCCACTGGGATATCCAATTGTTTCAGCACTATTTGTTGAAAATGCTTCATTTCTCTATTGAATTGCCTAGAACTTGTTTGAAAGTCAATTGACCATATATGTGTAGGGCTATTTCTTGACTATTCTTTCTGTTGCTCTGTCTATCCTATTGCCATGATTATGACATACTATAATTGTGACACTCATAATTATTCTATTCATAACAACAGTCTTGAAGTTAGGTAATATGTCTTCCAATTTTTTTCTTCCATTTCAGTTTTTTTTTGCTCTTCTGAATCCTTCGTATTTCCATGTGAACTTTAGAACAAGCTATCATTTTTTTTAAAGGAAGAAAATCTATGAGATTTTGAATGAGATTACTCTGAGTCTGTAGGTCAATTTGAAGAGACTTGCCATAGTAACAGTATTTTTTTTCCACTTATTTAAATTTTCCTTAATTTCTTTCAGTTCTGTTTCATAGCCTTACATCTTATATACCTTTGATGTATTCGTATTTCAGTTTTTAATGCTATTATGCTATTTTAAAAAATATACTGATTTTCACTGCTAGGACCGAGAGGTAAAACTAACTTTTGTATTTTGGTCTTGTGTCTTTCAATTTCACCGACCTCATATTTTAAAGTTTTTTTTGTGTGTGTATTTTATCAGATTTTTCTGAGTGGACAACTGTGTCATCTGTAAATAAAGATGGTTTTACTTCTCCTTTCCTTTCAGAACTTTTTACTTTTATATTTTTTGTTTTCTTGTTGCACAGAGTGCATCTTTCTGTACAGTGTTGAATAGAAGTGATGTGAGTAGACACATGTTTGTCTTTTCCAGATTGTAAAGATAAAGCGCTTGATTCCCCACCTTTAGGCATGCTGTTAGCCTTCAGTTTTCCTTCCTTTTTTTAAAATTTCTTTTTTATGCCCATTATCAGATTGAGGAAGCTCCTTTTTATTCCCCGTCTGCTAAAAGCTGGGCTTTCCAGGTGGCCCAGCAGTAATCTGCCTGTCAATGCAGGAGATGCTGGAGATACAGTTTCTATCCCTGGGTTGGGAAGATACCCTGGAGGAGGAAATGGCAACACCCTCCAGTGTTATCGCCTGAAAATTTCCATGGACAGAGGACCCAGCTTGCCACAGTCCATGGGGTTGCAAAGAGCTGGACATGACTCAACCACTGAGCATGAGTGCAGGCATGCTGAAAGTTTCATCAGGAATACATACTGGATTTCATCAAATCCTTTTTCTGCATCCATTTAGAAAATCTTACATTATTTCTTTGCTTAGTCTGTTAATATAAAACTTACATTGATTGTTTTTGAATATTAACCAGTCTCAATCCTGAGATAAATCATACTTGGTTATAATGTATTATCCTTTTTGTACTTGCTAGATTCTATTTCCTAAAATCTTAAGAACCTTTTAATCTAAGGCTCTATGGTTTTCTTTTTTTGTACTGTCTTTGTCTGGCTTTGGTAATAGAGTAGCAGACTCCATAGAATGAGGTGGGAAGAAGTCATCCTTCTTCTGTTTTTTAGAAAAATTTATGTAGAGTGGTATCATTTCTTCCTTAAATGTTTGGTAGAATTGTTGGTTAAGCCATTTGGGCCTAGGATTTTCTTGTTGGAGTGTTTTTAACTACCTACTCAATTTGTTCAATAGATACTAGTTTTTCAAGTAACATAATATCTATTAAATACTGAAATACACCTTGAGTAAGTTGCGATAGTTTCTCTCAAATGATTTGTCCATTTTATTTAGGTTGTTAAATATATCAATATAAGATTGTTATAGTTTTTTTTTTGTCCTTGTAATTTGTGTAGAATCTGAGGTAATACTGCCCCTTTCATTCTTGATATTGGTAATTTGGCTGTTCTTTGTTTCTTTATTTTTTAACTGTTTAATCTGGCTAAAGTTTTATCAAATTTATTGAACTTACTGAAGAGTCAGCTTTAGTTTATGCTGCTTTTGTCACCTACAGACCTAAATGGTAAGGTTTCAGATGTGTATGGATTTGTTTTTGTTTTTTTGGCTGTGCTACAAGGCTTAAGGGATCTTGTTAATAAATTCCCAACCAGGGATTGAACCCAACCCAGGACAGTGAAAGCACTGTCTTAACCATTGGACTGCCAGGGAATTCCCAAATGTGTAGGTTTTATTAGAACATACAGAGATGAAAATGGTCTGATGCTGCCTGGAAAGCAAAGATATGGAAGTTCTGGGAATATACTCTGTGGACAGAGAATGTCTGGGAAGGTGAAAGGACTCCAGAAGGAAAAAAGGAACAAACTAGGAGGCACCAAAATCATTCTTTCTACTCTGTCATTTGAAAGACTGTTACTATAGTATTTGAATCCAGTCTTATCTTGATATGTTTGATAATCTGAACGTCCAATATGGATGTGTTTCAAAACCCATTTTAACCAGGTACCTCTTTTACTGAAGATGAGCACTATTGTAGTTTGGTAGCTTTGAGTTTTCCTTGAAAGTCAGCATGGAATGTAGAGTAGGGCCTTAGAAATCAGAGATTTCTTAATTCCAATACAGTGTCTACAACTTCCAGGCTGTATAACCTCAGGTAACTTTCTCAGTTTCACAGACTTAAGATCCCTGGCTGTAAAATGGGAAACATAATGTTTGTCATACCATGTTGTTTGGGTTTTAATGAAATAACAAATTATTGGTGCATAGTAGGCTCTCCATCAATTCTACCTCCATCATCACCATCACCCCCTCTCCCATTCCTACTCCCTGGCTGTTCCTCTTCTCAGAATATTAAGAGCAAAATGTTAACCAGTGAGAAGAAAGCAGAGAGAACAAGGAACTCTTTAACCCATCTCTGCTATAGTTCTTTTTAGCAACATGGAAACCAATAAAATGGCATATCTCTTGAGGCAATTTTTAGTAACACTATACAGGGATTTGGGCTCAACCTTCATAAGTGTGTGTGGTGCTCACAGTCCATAAATAATGCAAGTGGAGCCACAAATTATGTGGGAAATTAGGTTCTGATGTGAGTGAGTTTGAGTTGGAAATCTCATTTTTCTTAAAGTACCTTTGAAAAATGCTATAGAAAAGCGCTAACAGTGGAGATTGCTTTAAGGCTGTATATTCAGTAAATCTCACGAAGCTAGTTGGTTTTTGTTTTTCCATTGTGGATATATTTTTTGTTTTCTTTAACCACCTGAAGATATAGCTAGCTTGAGTTTAGAGTTGGCGTCATAGAAAATAAATGAGTGTATCTTTACTTCTAGGCTTTTACTCAAAACTTCAGTGCATAAAAGGCACCTGGGAACTGAGGCTTCTTGGACCAAAGGCTGATTCAAGTTTTCCAGCTCTTGGTTTTACAAAGAGGAATGTCGATTGGAATGGCTGTTGGAACTGTTGTTGCTGCCTAGATTCTTGCAGTACATGTATAGTTGAATTCTGTAACTTAATTAAGGGTACTAGCTACTCCACTTTTAGATTCTCTTAAGAGAAATGGTACTTCTTTATGTCCTTACCTTCTAAAGTAAGCCTTGAAGATCAAAGTAAAAGTTCATATTTCTCCCCTGCCATTTAGCACTCCTGTTGACATCACTAATGGGTGAAAGCACAGTTTTCCAAAGAGCCTCGCTGGGGGTTGAAACTGTTAACCTACTTGGCAAGGCACCCAGGACCAGGACCAGTAGGTCTGGTTGTCATGCTTAGGTAACAAAACCAAATTTTAGTGCATATCCCAGACCAGGTTTTAGCCAACTATGACCAGGACTCAGTCACAGGTTTGTAAATAACACTTTATTAGAACAAGTCATGCCCACTTATTTACATATTTTCTATGAATGGTCTCTGGCTACCTGGTAGCTCAGATGATAAAGAATCTTCCTGCAATGTGGGAGACCTGGGTTTGGTCCCTGGATCTGGAAGATCCTCTGGAGAAGAGAATGGCAGTCCACTCCAGTATTATTGCCTGGAGAATTCCATGGACAAAGGAGACTGGCAGGCTGTAGCCCATGGGTCACAAAGAGTTGGACTTGACTGAGCAACTGACACTATCACTTTCATGAATACGTTCACTCAACAACAGCAATGTTGAATAGTTACGGTGGACATCCTGTGGCCTGAAAGCCTAAAATATTTATAATCTCATTCTTAATAGAAAAATTTTGCTGACCCCCCTGTTCTAGACCTTTGTAAGTTAGAGTAGAAGCTCACAGTATAGCCAGAATAAATGACACAAAGATCAAAATGACAAGGAGTATAATTGAATCACTTTGCTGTATTACAGAAATTCACACTTTAAAAATAAATATACTTCAATAAAATTTTTAAAAATAAAAAAGATGGGTATGGTAAAAGTGTGGATTTCTAGACATTACCAGGAACGGACAGAGTCAGACCCTGGGGGTAGAATCTGAGAATATGCATGTTTAACAGATTTTCCAGCTGATTTTTGACACACACTAAAATTTTGCTACCCCTGGTTTAGTGAAGAGGAAAATTAACATTCAGGTGATGTTATTTATAAATGGTATGCCTTCCATAAATAATTTAGTGTTACCTCTTATCTAGAAAATAGGGTACTGAGAGAAGAAACTGTATGTTTGCACTTCTTATTTTGTACTTTAAATTTTTTTGAAAGACATGCCATAAGGGGAGTTACCATATAGTTGGGGGAGACATTAAATATTTGAAGAACAATTTCAAAAATGAAATCCAGGGGACAGATTATAAATTCTGAGGAGAGGATGACCTTTGTAAATGAGCATGCTTGGTCCTGGTTTACTACTGAGACTTGAACTGCATTTGATGAGTCTCAACGTGCAGAGGGAAAAAGAAAGAAAATTGAAAATTATAGAACACTCAAGCTGGCAAGGGTAAATATTACTCTGTGAAACTTTTATTTCATTCACATGTATATACGTATATGCATACCAGTTACTATAATATAGAGTGTGTCTTACACTCTCAGCTGCTATCAAAACAAGTTTTTAAACTCTATCTTTCAAGATCATGTTTAGGGGTTATCTGAGGTTGGGTAAGAGGCAGAGTAGCTGTCCCCAGATGTAATACATCATCTTTCTTTACACGTAATAAAACACAAACTTTTACTTCTTTTTTAATAAAATAATGCATAAATACACAGACATACCATATGCATATTTTCCAAATCCACTGCCCTCCCCTGGGAGGGCAATGAAAGAAACTGTAGAATTTTAGACTTGAAAGGACTTTAGACACTATTACTTTTACCTGTCAGTTTTACAGGAAAGGAAAATGAGACTGAAAAGTAACTAATTTGCATAAGGCTCCATACAAAGCAAGAAGAAAGACCAGCTACACTAGCGGTCCCAACCGGTTACTCATGAGCTGAGCCTTTCTGGAGTCTCACAAAAGTCAAAAGATCAAGGAACACTGATCCTCATGACTCATAGCACAAGTTGGCCAGAGATGAGTGGCATTTGCCTCCTTGGCTGGATTAATATCTTTCTTATTCACCCAAGTTCCCACCACTCTATTTTGGCCCTGGCATTATTATTTTACTTACAATTCAGAAATTCTCTTAGAAGACAAAAATATTTCTCTAGACATGTGTATTATTTTCAGAAGCAAAAAGTAAATAAAAGCTGAGCTAAGAAGACCACGTGTTTAAAGAGATTATAATATTTCTGTATGGACATAAAGAATATATGTAGGATTTGTGCTTTGACTCTTTGAAAGACCACATAAAGCCTGTGTCTTACACCTGCCTCATTTTGCGTTTGCCGCCTGACTCCCAGGGGAAAAAAAGGCTGGATGATGTGAGGTTCTTTGACTTGTTAAAAGTACATAGCTCACCAGTGGCAAGCCTGGAAGGAGAACTTCCATGTTTGATGCCTATCTAGGGTAGGTGCAGTGTTTTCAATGTTGAAAATAGCTTTTATGGTTATTGTTACTGTTTTGATGATGGTGTTGGAAGCTTTTTAGAATCAGTTACAGCCACTGCTTGCTGTCTCATTTAATCCTCACAATAATACTCTGGTAACACTTCCTTAATTTTACAGTTGAGAGAATTAAGACCCGGTTCTGGTTATCTATTGCTGCATAACAAACTACCCCCAAACTTAATGTCTTTAAATAAATATTATACTAGACCTCAGGGATTCTGTGAGTCAGGAATCTGACCAGGGACTTGTCTGAATGAGCCTTTTGAAGCTTCTGACATTGATTGTAGCAACTCACTGATCCTCAGCCACATTCTTATTTGAGTCTTCGGGGACAGGTGTTGCCATTCTTGTCATTTAGTTTGTAAACCCAAGGTTTAGGCAGTATTTTGCACTTCTTTCTATCTAGTGCTTCCTTTGTAAGGCAGCCACTGGCCTGTTTAAAGAGGGTGAGTGAGAATTCCTACCTTCTTTGACAGTCCATACTTATAGACACTGTAAAAACCAAAGGCAAACATGTGTGCATGCTAAGTTGCTTTATTTGTGTCCGACTCTTTGCGACCCTTTAAAGATCTTCCCTGTAGCTAAGATAGTAAAGAATCTGCCTGCAATGCAGGAGACCTGGGTTCGATCCCTGGGTCAGGAAGATCCTCTGGAGAAGGGAATAGCAATGCACTCCAGTATTCTTGCCTGGAGAACCCCATGAATAGAGGAGCCTGAAGGGCTACAGTTCATGGAGTCGCAAAGAGTTGGACACAACTGAGCGACTAACCCACCTTTGCGACCATATGGGCTATAGCCTGGCAGGCTCCTCTGTCCATGGGATCTCCAATCAAGAATACCAGAGTGGGTTTCCATGCCCTCCTCCAGGGGGTCTTCCCCACCCCAGGACTGAACCTGCATCTCCTGCATTGCAGGCAGATTTTTTACTGCTGAGCCATGGGGAAACCCAAAGCAAACATAGTCTTCTCCAGTCTAAGGAATATGAGATTGTGTGTGTGTGTGTAATTCCTTTTAAATAATGATAACCCCTCAGGAATATGGAGCATCCATCACATAACATTCAGATGAAAATGTTTTGCAGCTAAAGGCTGGGTGGTGAAATCTACAAAGCCTGTAACTAGAAGACAGAAAACTTGGCCTGGATTCCCAACTCTGCCACTTCCTTCCTCTGTGGTGTCCTCAGCAAGTCAATTGATCTGAGCCTTAGTGTCTTCTTCAGTGTTATGAGATGGTTGTACGAAGTCACTTCTGGGCCTGTGGTATATCATCAGTAGGCCTACAATCATATCTAGACCTACAGTCATCAAACGTTTTAACTGTATGGATAGAGACAGCCTTTCTTGTACTTCTGTTTCTACCACCTTGTAACCAAGAATATTGCAGAGCAGAAGAGGGATGCAAGCCCAGTTACAGACCTTCCCACCTCTACTTGACAGAGCAGCACACCCCATCCTGGTACTTTATTTCTTAATAAAATTATTTAGGGCAAATACTTACTGATTTATCCAATGATAGTATTTGTTTTGCTTTTGATTTACCATCTTTCTTTACATAATTTCATGCTTTTGATAGTCCAGTGTTGAACTTGGGCCAGATTACCTGATGTTTGTGTGCATTTAGCATTCTAAAAAAGCACCCAAATTTTAAGTGCTCAACACTAAGCTCCCTTGTATGTTTGCTCTTTTTTTTTTTTTTTTTCTTTTGGTAAGTTTCCTTCCCTAAAGAAATATGATAGCAGCAGAAGAGGCTTTTTGTTATGTTTTGGAGATCCGCCTTTGAATAATCCTTAAAGTACATTAAAAATTACCCATAAACGATAGTGACAGGCTTTCTGTACACCCAGATCTCCAGTCAGGGATAATATTGCTATGGTGTCCCAGGCTTCCTCCAGATAGATTGTTTGGTGAGGGTGTGGTCTATGAGACAAGCCCAGACTCTCATTTGGAGCTTTCTTTTTTTCTGTTCCTGGCTGTGCTCTCTCCTGCTCTCCGCAGCTCACCTCTCTTCCCTTTGCCTGTCCTGCTTATGCAGCTTCCCTTTCTCTTTATTCTCCTCCTCCTTGCCTTTTCCTTCCTGTCTTATTAGGTGGGGAGAGAGGGAGAGCCTGAGTGCTTCCTTATTGCAGGAGTGGTCCACATCTATTCTGTTTGCCCCCCTGAAAGTTTTCTGCAAATGCTACTTACTATCTGACTTCCCTGGTGTTGTTGTTGTTTAATTGCTGAGTCATGTCCGACTCTTTGCAGTCTCATGGACTGCAGCCTGGCAGGCTCCCCTGTCCATGGGATTTCCCAGGCAAAAATACTGAAGTGGGTTATCATTTATTTCTCCAGGGGATCTTCCCAAACTAGGGATCTAGCCCAAGTCTCCTGCACTGGCAGGTGGATTCTTTACCAGTTAGAATATCCCAACCACTATGGCTGTAGGAAAGAGGACCATTGCCTATTTCAGAGCTTCTTCGTACTTTTTATATACCTTCCCACATCAAATAGGGCTTCCCTGGTGGCTCAGTTGGTAAAGACTCCGCCTACAATGTGGGAGACTGGGTTTGATCCCTGGGTTGGAAAATCCCCTTGAGAAGCGAATGGCTACCCACTCCAGTATTCTGGCCTGGAGAATTCCATGAACTGTATAGTCCATGGTTTTGCAAAGAGTTGGACATGCCTGAGCAACTTTCACTTTTTTCACTTTCAAATCAAATAGCTTTTCCTATTCACAAAAATTGAGAGTTAGTTTCAGCAGCACTGTGTAGTAGGAAAAATTTTGTTTACTCACATTTTTAGACTGTGTTTTTTTGTCAGTAAAATATTAAAGGTTAAAAAATCTTTTATTCCAACTAAAATGGTGGTTTTTAATGGCAAGCAGAGGCATAATTACAATTCTGTAGTTTTTAAATTCATCTTGGCTTCATCTTTTTTGCCTTATCTTGAGTTTTAGAATACCTTCTCTAGAAAGCTCAGAGCTTTCCTGGTACCCTTCTGTGGGAGAGAATATTTCCCCCTGTGGAAATTTTAGAAAGCGAAAGCCTGACTTCAGTCAGAGCAAACGGCTAACCACATGTTCAACATAAATGACAATAGTAGCAGTTAAAGCTTTTGTATAATAAAGGCATTTTTCCTTTTAAAGCAAGATATTTTGTAAATTCAGTAACTTGAAAGTGCAACATTTGCTAAGGATGGGCAATCCCCTGACAAATAGGAGGCTGTAAGATTAAAAGAAATTTCTTTGTATGTTGGACAAAAATATTTTTAGTAATAACCAAAAATTATTATTGATAAAAAGATGATACTGGCTGGTGTTTAATTTCACGTGACAATTTTCCTTCAAGATCCTCATGAACGCTTCAGTGTCAGAATTTCACACACATATATATTCAGAGATAAATGTTTTAAAAATGTTGAGCTTCTTTTAACAGAATCACAGCATCATTTAACTCAAATTAAGTACTGATGATGTACAAAAAGTCATTTTTCCAAAATTGACAAACCTTTAGCCAGACTCATCAAGAAAAAAAGAGAGAAGAATCAAATCAACAAAATTAGAAGCAAAAAAGGAGAGGTTACAATAGACAATGCAGAAATACAGAGGATTATAAGAGACTATTACGAGCAACTATATGGCAATAAAATAGATAACCTGGAAGAAATGGACAGATTCTTAGAAATGTTCTATCTTCCAAGACTGAACCAGAAAAAAATAGAAATTATGAACAACCCAATTACAAGCACTGAAATGAAGCTGTGATCAAAACCCTCCCCAAAAAAAACAAAAGCCCAGGACCAGATGGCTTCAGAGGAGAATTCTGTCAAACATTTAGAGAAGAGCTAATGCCTATCCTTCTAAAACTCTTTCAAAAAATTGAAGAGGAAGGAACACTTCCGAATTCATTCTATGAGGCCACCATCACCCTGATACCAAAACCAGACAAAGACAACACAAAAAAAGAAAACTACAAGCCAATATCACTGATGAACATAGATGAAAAAATCCTCAACAAAATTTTAGCAAACAGAATTCAGCAACACTTCCAAAAGCTCATATACCATGATTAAGTTGGGTTTATTCTAGGGATGCAAGGATTCTTCAACATACGCAAATCAGTTGATGTGATACACCATAGTAAAAAGTTGAAAGATAAAAATCATATGATAATCTCAATAGATGCAGAAAAAGCCTTTGACAAAATTAAATACCCATTTATGATTAAAACTATTCCAAAAATGGGCATAAAAGGAGCATACCTCAGCATAGTAAAGGTCATATATGATAAGCCTACAGCAAACAATATTCTCAATGGTGAAAAACTGAAAGCATTCCCCCTAAGATCAGGAACAAGACAAGGGTGTCCACTTTTACCATTATTATTCAACATAGTATTGGAAGTCCTAGTTGCAGCAATCAGAGAAGATAAAGAAATAAAAGGAATCCAGATCAGAAAATAAGAAGTAAAGCTCTCACTGTTTATAGATGACATGATACTGTACATAGAAAACTCTAAAGATAGTATCAAAAAATTACTAGAGCTGATCAGTGAATTTAGCAAAGTTGCAGGATAGAAAATCAATACACAGAAATGACTTACTAACAGTGAAAAATCAGAAAGGGAAATTAAGGAATCAATCCCATTCACCATTGCAACAAAAAGAATTAATTATCTAGGAATAAACTTACCTAAGAAGACAAAAGAATTGTACACAGAAAATTATAAAACACTAATGAAAGAAATCAAAGATGACATAAACAGATGGAGAGAGATTCCATGTTCCTGGGTAGGAAGAATCAATATTGTGAAAATGACTCTACTACCAAATGCAATCTACAAATTTAATGTGATCCCTCTCAAATTACCATTGGTATTTGTCATGAAACTAGAACAAAAAATTTCACAATTAATATGGAAACACAAAAGACCCTGAATAGCCAAAGCAGTCTTGAGAAAGAAGAAGGGAGCTGGAGGAATCAACCTTCCTGACTTCAGATTATACCACAAAGGTACAATCATCAAAACAGTATGGTACTGACAAAAACAGAAATATAGACCAGTGGAACAAGATAGAAAGCCCAGAAATAAGCCCATGCATCTATGGGTACCTTATTTTTGATAAAGGCCGTAAGAATATACAGTAGGGCAAAACAGCCTCTTCAATAAATGGTGCTGGGAGACCTGGACAGCTACATGTAAAAGAATGAAATTAGAATACCTCCTAACACCATACACAAAGATAAACTCAAAATGGATTAAAGACCTAAATGTAAGACCAGAAACTATAAAACTCTTAGAGGAAAATATAGGCAGAACACCCGATGACATGAATCAAAGCAATATCCTCTATGACCCACCTCCTAGAGAAATGGAAATAAAAACAAAGGTAAACAAGTAGGACCAGATTAAACTTCAAAGCTTTTGCACAGTAAAGGAAACTAAAAGCAAGGTGAAAAGACAACCCTCAGGATGGGATAAAATAATAGTAAATGAAACAACTGACAAAGGATGAATTTCTAAAATATACAAGCAGCTCATATAACTCAATACCAGAAAAACAAACAACCCAATCAAAAAGTGGGGGAAAGACCTAAACAGACATTTCTCCAAAGAAGATATACAGATGGCTAACAAACACATGAAAAGATGCTCAACATCACTCATTATTAGAGAAATGCAAATCAAGACCACAATGAGATATCACCTCACACCAGTCAGGATGGTCCTCATCAAAAGGTCTACAAACAATAAATGCTGGAGAGGGTGTGAAGAAAAGGGGATGCTCTTGCACTATTGGGAATGTAAATTGATACAGCCTCTATGGAAGATGGTATGGGGATTCCTTAAGAAACTAGGAGTTAACCACCATATGACCCAGCAATCCCACTCCTAGGCATATACCCTGAGGAAACCAAAATTGAAAGAGACACATGTATCCCCTTGTTGATTGCAGCACTATTTTCAATAGCTAGGTTGCTAGAATGGAAGTAACCTAGATGTCCATCATCAGATGAATGGATAAAGAAGTTTTGGTACATATACACAATGGAATATTACTCAGCCATAAAAAGGAACACATTTGAGTCAGTTCTAATAAGGTGGGTGAACCTAGAACCTATTATACAGAGTGGAGTGAGTGAGAAAAAAAAGATAAATACCATATTCTAACGCGTATATACAGAATCTAGAAAAATAGTACTGAAGAATTTATTTACAGAGCAACAATGAAGAAACAGACATAGAGAATAGACTTATGGATTTGGGGAGGGGGAGGAGAGGATGAGATATATGGAAAGAGTAACATGGAAACTTACATTACCATATGTAAAATAGATAGGCAATGGGAATCTGCTGTATGGCTCAGGAAACTCAAAGAGTGGCTCTGTATCTACCTAGAGAGCTGGGATGGGGAGGTAAATGGGAGGCAGTTTCAAAAGGGAGGAGATATATGTACACCTATGGCTGATTCATGTTGAGGTTTGACAGAAAACAACAAATTTCTTTAAAGCAATTATCCTTCAATAAAAAATGAATTTAAAAAGAAGTAGTTGTTCAAATGTTCCAGTTCCAGTTCAGTCGCTCAGTCATGTCTGACTGTTTGTGACCCCATGAACTGCAGCACGCCTGGCCTCCCTGTCCATCACCAACTCCTGGAGTCTGCTCAAAACCATGTCCATTGAGTCTGTGATGCCATCCAACCATCTCATCCTCTGTCGTCCCCTTCTCCTCCTGCCCTCACTCTTTCCCAGCATCAGAGTCTTTTCAAATGAGTCAGCTCTTTGCATCAGGTGGCCAAAGTATTGGAGTTTCAGCTTCAACATCAGTCCTTCCAATGAACACCCAGGACTGATCTCCTTTAGGATGGACTGGTTGAATCTCCTTGCAGTTCAAGGGACTCTCAAGAGTCTTCTCCAACACCACCACAGTTCAAAAGCATCAATTCATCTGTGCTCAGCTTTCTTTATGTAGTCCAACTCTCACATCCATACATGACTACTGGAAAAACCTAGCCTTGACTAGACGGACCTTTCTTGGCAAAGTAATGTCTCTGCTTTTTAATATGCTATATAGGTTGGTCATAACTTTCCTTCTAAGGAGTAAGCGTCTTTTAATTTCATGGCTGCAATCACCATCTGCAGTGATTCTGTAGCCCAAAGAAATAAAGTCTGACACTGTTTCCACTGTTTCTCCATCTATTTGCCATAAAGTGATGGGACCAGATGCCATGATCTTAGTTTTCTGAATGTTGAGCTTTAAGCCAACTTTCTCACTTTCCTCTTTGACTTTCATCAAGAGGCTTTTTAGTTCCTCTTCACTTTCTGCCCTAAGGGTGGTGTCATCTGCATGTCTGAGGTTATTGATATTTCTCCCTGCAATCTTGATTCCAGCTTGTGTTTCTTCCAGTCCAGCGTTTCTCATGATGTACTCTGCGTAGAAGTTAAATAAGCAGGGTGACAATATACAGCCTTGATGTACTGCTTTTCCTATTTGGAACCAGTCCGTTGTTCCTTGTCCAGTTCTAACTGTTGCTTCCTGACCTGCATATAGGTTTCTCAAGAGGCTGGTCAGGTGGTCTGGTATTCCCATATCTTTCAGAATTTTCCACAGTTTATTGTGATCCACACAGACAAAGGCTTTGGCATAGTCAATAAAGCAGAAACAGATACTTTTCTGGAACTCCCTTGCTTTTTTGATGATCCAGTGGATGTTGGCAATTTGATCTTTGGTAAATCTGCCTTTTCTAAGTCTAGCTTGAACATCTGGAAGTTCACGGTTCACATATTGCTGAAGCCTGGCTTGGAGAATTTTGAGCACTACTTTAGTAGCGTGTGGGATGAGTGCAATTGTGTAGTAGTTTGAGCATTCTTTGGCATTGCCTTTCTTCAGGATTGGAATGAAAACTGACCTTTTCCAATCTTGTGGCCACTGCTGAGTTTTCCAAACTTGCTGGCATATTGAGTGCAGCACTTTTGCAGCATTGTCTTGTAGGATTTGAAATAGCTCAACTGGAATTCCATCACCTCCACTAGCTTTGTTTGTAGTGATGCTTCCTAAGGCCCACTTGACTTCACATTCCAGGATGTCTGGTTCTAGGTGAGTGATCACACCATCATGATTATCTGGGTCATGAAGATCTTTTTTGTACAGTTCTTCTGTATTCTGTCCCCTCTTCTTAATATCTTCTGCTTCTGTTAGGTCCATACCATTTCTGTCCTTTATTGAGCCCATCTTTGCATTAAGTGTTCCCTTGGTATCTCTAATTTTCTTGAAGTGCTCTCTAGTCTTTCCCATTCTATTGTGTTCCTCTATTTCTTTACATTGATCGCTGAGGAAGGCTTTCTTATCTCTCCTTGTTATTCTTTGGAACTCTGCATTCAGACGCTTATATCTTTCCTTTTCTCCTTTGCTTTTCGCTTCTCTTCTTTTCACAGCTATTTGTAAGGCCTCCCCAGACAGCCATTTTGCTTTTTTGCATTTCTTTTTCTTGGGAATGGTCTTGATTCCTGTCTCCTGTACAATGTCACAGACCTCCGTCCATAGTTGATCAGGCACTCTGTCTATCAGATCTAATCCCTTAAATCTATTTCTCACTTCCACTGCATAGTCATAAGGGATTTGATTGAGGTCATACCTGAATGGTCTAGTGGTTTTTCCCACCTTCTTCAGTTTAAGTCTGTTTTGGCAATAAGGAGTTCATGATCTGAGCCCCAGTCAGCTTGCAGTCTTGTTTTTGCTGACTTTATAGAGCTTTGCCATGTTTGCCTCAAAGAATATAATCAATCTGATTTTGGTGTTGACCATCTGGTGATGTCCATGTGTAGAGTCTTCTCTTGTGTTGTTGGAAGAAGGTGTTTGCTATGACCAGTGTGTTCTTTTGGGAGAACTCTGTTAGCCTTTGCCCTGCTTCATTCTGTACTCCAAGGCCAAATTTGCCTGTTACTCCAGGTGTTTCTTGCCTTTCAGCTTTGTTCACCCACAAATCTGAATATATATATATTAGTCTTTTTTTCCCTTCAAATGGGTAGATTTCTTTCATTCAGTTAACTAAATTTTGATCTTTAGGAGGCATTGATGGTTCTGTTCTGAAACCTTGCAGAGACATAATCACAATGCCGATTGATTATACATATGGCTTGATTAACATCATTACAGTATTGCTTTAAAAATGGATCTGATGTTATGTATCACTCAGGCTAGAGTTAATAAATAGCTATGGTGTACAACTTGTCTGAAGGATTTCTTTCCAGCTTCTTAGAGGGCATAATTAATAGTCTTGTTTTGAAAGTATACCTTCTAAAATATATTTTAAATTTGTGTTTGAATTTATTCATGGAGCCACCACTTTCTTAATATCATTCTTCCCAGAAGTGTGTATTTAATTGTATGCTCTAAAAATATAGAAACATTTTGTTTGTTTTTTTTTTTTCAATAGAGGGGATTGTTTGGTAATTAGAGATGGTTGTTAAAGAGGCAAATTATTTTGAAAATACACATTTTTTGAGAGGAGAACTGGGAATGTCAACTAGACAGAGGGGTTACATTGACAACAGTGTAATACCAGTACAGCAGCAGTTAGGTAAATTGGTATATAAACAAGCATCTGTTGCAGAAATGTAAGAATGACATCATAAAGAAGGTATGGAAAATTTTTAATTGAAAAAGAGTGATGCACAATTGCAGCCTGACTTTAAGTCTAAATTGATTTTGCCAACAGAGTTAAAGTGGGCTTCTTTTAAAACATTCCAATAATGTAAAGTATTTAAAATGTAATGTCCTGTTAATGTACCTAAAAATTAGACTCTAGGTCATCCAATAAGAGTACCGCTTACAGTAATACAGCCTATGTAATATGCAATTATCTTGACAATAGTTTTATTTTTCAACAATTTTGTCATAAAACAGCAGTAAGATACAATGAATTTGATTCATTTTTTGTGTGTGAATCATTTAATAGGCCATTACGTCTACTATATTAGACTCCATTCTCCTTTCAGAGCTTTTCATTATAAGGCTGTCTTTAATGGAAAGAAGTTTAACCTTCCCTCCCAGATAGATTGAACCCCATAACAGTGTAAACATTCTCATTATAAAATAAAATCCCCTTCCCCAAGGGCAGTGCTATAATTATGTTGCAGATCATCCTATGAATGTTTCTCTTCAGAAACGCTGTCTCATTCTTGCTCTCAAGTTTTTATCATTTTCTACCAATCAATAATATTTTAAATTATAGTTTAATAAAATGTACATGATCTAGTTTGAAAAAAAATTTTTGAAGTTATTTTAATCAACTTTGAGAAGAAGTCATCAGTAAAATTGCTGTTGATTTATAAATAGGATAATTAGAGGCTTTCCTCCTAAGTACTGTTCACTGGCATTGTGGCTGTTTTTATTGCCTAGTCAAACCTCTTCATTCAATTTTAAAATTGCCTTTTGAATGAACTGCACTATAAGCCTGCCAAATAGTGTCACCATTAATACTTTACCTCCTCTGTTTCACTGTCCAGTCTGCAAATACACAATAAATTGTTTGATAAAGGGGGTCAATGAGGTTGTACTAGTTTTTAAGTGAAATATAACCAAACAGTTCAGATTATGTCACACACTTATTGTTGTTATAGAGCTGTGTTTAAAAGATAGCAGAACAGTACTTCGGTTCATTTTGTACTGTTACATCAAGAGTGGATCCTATGCATATCAGGACACTGTGGTTCTTCAACAAATTGCCCATCTTTATGTCAAGAGAAAAGGAAAAGCGCCACTTTCAGATCTGTAGACTTTACCCCTTGTGAGTGGTTTACTGAAAGTGGCACACCTCCCATGTTCCTAGTTAAGAAAGAGACAGTCTGGTTTCTACGTGAATGTGTTAGAACAGAGATTTCAGATGATTATTTCGAGATAATGATTTTATGAAAGTGCCAAAGGAAGCATTTTGAAAGACCTGAGGACCATATGTTGTTAGTATGAAAATGCCTTGCTGATCCAGGTTATCGGTTACATAGGTAGCGATTCTGTTTCCACAAGTGTGTGAACTCATTGGTATAGAGTGTTTATCGCAGAAGGTACTTTTTCCTCTCTTTGCCTTGTGGATGCATATTTGTAGTCACCTTCCCAAGTTCCTTTCATGTGGAGGAAGTCAGGATGTTCTTAAATGTGTATCTTGCTGCTTCCGCAGAATTGGTGAGGGTTTTTGAGAAATGTAAGAGGCAAAAGTAAAAAACTTTGTGCTTGTTAAAAGCAAGTCTGTTTGTGTGTGTCTCTCCCTTTGTAACAGAAGGAATGTTTCTTATGTTTCTGTCTTCAGACAGTTGGCACACATTTCATCTCAGCAGCTGCTTTCTCTTAAAGTGCAGTAGAGTGTAGGACTGTAGTGACACCAGCATTAATACTTCACATTCTGCTATCATATGCTGTCACTGGGAAATATGGATCTAGGTTACATGTGTTTGCAGACTTTGTACTGCTGAATTATGAAAGCTGACTCTGTTGGAGAATTGTGTTGTATTCAGAGACTGTGAACTGAACAATAAATGAATGCAGGAGGCTGTTTAGAGTGCTATACCATGCTCTCCTTTTGGGGCCTAGCTGAGCCAGAGCTTTAAAATTGAGAACTGCCAAATTGCCCTGGAAAAGACCTTAAAATGAACATCTAAATAATTTTGTCAAAAAGCATTTATATGCATTGTCTTTTACTTAAAAATTTTTTTTATTCTTTTTTTTTTCTTACAGTTGTATAAGTTGGTGCACTTTAGGTACATAAAACAGTAAAGCATGTTACAAATGATCCAGGAAAAGTGTTTTCTTATTCAGATAAAATTTTACAAAGGAAATTAATTGTTAACCTCACTTACTGTGGCTGCGAAAATTTAAATGTTTTATATTTTATTTCTTTTATAATAGTCTAAAATACAACAATCAGGACACACCAGTAAGATAACAGTTATTCTTTTTGGCTGTGCATCTGAGCTATGTCTGTACACACATACACACAAACACATATGCACACACACACATGTGTGTAAATATACACATACATACATGTAAATTTTTAAGCTATTAATAAAATTTATGAAAAAAATGACTGTTGATTTATAAACAGAATGTTTAGAGGCTAGTAAAAAGAATATAATACTATCCTAATAAAATATGAATGAACGCATGTGAGGAATTTTTTAGGTGAAAGCAAATTTATGATGAGTGTTGGGAGGTAGAGGTACAGCCCAAACAGGGGAGTCAAAGCTGTGAGGCTACGTTTTGTTCTGTTGTGTCTAAGAGGTAGGTGTTCAGTTTTTAATGGCCCCGATACTTTGATGTCTTTCAAATTTCACCACAGATTAAGTTTGTTTGGCTAATTTGTAAGTTTATTTGTAGAATATCTAACTTTGGGGCTTGATTTGCTATTTTAGGGACTGGGGCATAGATATTGTTTTTTGACCTATAGTATTTTGCATTGAAAACTGCCTTAAGAATCATCGTTCATTTCCATGCTGCATTGGAAAACACTAGTTTTAAGTAGCTTGAACTGCTTTTATTTAGGTCACATAAAGATTGCAATTTCATAGAAGTTTAGGATTATTCATCTTTGAATCAGCTATTTATGTTGCCTCATTTTGCTATTTGAGAGAAACAAGCTGTCATCATAGCCTGCTATTAAATTATGGTTATGACAGTGATGTTCACTCATATAAAGAAGCTAAGGAAGAAATAGGATTCATTTGGAACTTTGTAAATTCTGTTTTTCTCTGTTTTCAAGACTCAGTATCAAAAGGTAGGTATCCTGTGTCCCCAAATCATGTAAAAATTTTGCATTCTTCCTTAGTATTTTGCCTATTAAGTAAGCAAACTGGTTGTAGTTAGACAAAGAGGTATTTGACACTTGAAACTATGCACCTCCCCCCCACCAAAAACGATCACGTTAATAGCCTGGAATGATCATTTTCTGTCTTGTGGCTATCTTTTTATGATTCTTTATGTCCTAAGTGTGACCAGATATGCAGCATCTTCTTGTCCCTTTTCCTTGTAAAAGTTGACTTTTCAGTGGCCCATTTAAAAATGCCTTCAGTGTGTGCCTCTGCACCTCAGACAAGTCTGTTTCCTCATCTCTGGAAGGTGAAACCCAGGGGCTCGTCTTCCTGGGTTTTGTGTGATATCCTGATGTGGTACACGTACAGTTTTCCTTTGAACAAAGTAGCTATTTGACAGAACAGTTCCTGTCATTTGTGCACAAGACGTGCTGTGTAGTGTATTCAGGACCATGCTGACTGTCCACTGGAGCTTTGTTATGTAACCTGCCTTGAACTGGTTCTTCCTATGGAAACTCTGTGTTTGTCAAAACGGAGGACTCTTGCTGGAAACAGTACTGTCTGGGATTGGGTTCTAAAATGCCACTGTTAGCTGATTGCAGAAACATAAAACACATCAAACTTTGGCAATAGAATTAAACATGTGAATGAATCGAATGAAAGGTGGAAGCAGCACTTTTCTCTTCTAGTCACAGTTGTATGCAGTTGGGGGCCAGTACGTACAGTTTATGGGGTTGTACCACGACTTCTCTGTGAGGGCTGTGGTGACCTCGGTTTCCTTTGTGTTTCTCTCCCATTCCCACAGCCATCCTTATTGAAAAGGGAATCATTAAATAAAACTTTTGAAAGTGACTTCCAAAATCAAAACACATACAAGGAGCCAGTATTTGAATCCTTCACAAGTAATACTAAATTTTAGTTCTCCTCATGCTTGATTAAGGTAGAGTGGGTTGGAACTGGAAGACATAGCTTTTAATATAATCATGTAGAGCCACATTTTCAACATGTTAATGTATGGTATGATATGTAGGTCAGCTGAGTAACAAACAGCCTTTTAAAATGCCCTTTTTCCTACTTCTTCTGGATTTCTCCCAATGAGTATATACGTTCAGTCTTCCAGTATATCCAGCAACTTTGGCTGGTGACATAGCTTTATCTAATGTTATTATTTTTCAAAAGTTTCCTGTGGAATTCCTTCTGCTTGGAAGGGTTAAGGCACAATCAATAAGGAAGCTCTAAATTGTAATTATCAATTATATTCAATATGGTAAATTTGGTGTCTTTTCCCTATTGCTTATCTCCTCAAAAGTTAATTGTACTTTTCAACCTCAAATATTGGCAAAACTTGAGCTTTTTATTCTTTGCAATGTAACATATGTCAAAAATATCTGGACTTCAAGGAGGAAACTAAGGAAGAAGTGATTGGATAATTTGGTTGTGTCAGAGACAGTTAAACTTTGCCTTTATTGAGATAACGATCATGGTTTATGATAGCTGGTTCTGTGCCCATGTATAGCCTCTGACACATTTTTGGAGAGCATTACTTATACTCTGGATATAATTTAAAGTGCTTGCTATAGTGAAAAGAACTCCAGGCTAGTTGTTGGAGTTGTAGCACTGTTACTAACTAGCTGTGTGTGTGGTCAGGCCTGTCATTTAACCTTTCACGACCTTAGTGTCTGTGTCTGTAAAATGAAATTGTTGAACTGGATTAGATCTCAAGTCCCTCTAAGTTTTAGAAGTCTGTCATTTTATGTTTCTGATTAGAAGTTTGGTCCTTTCATAGTTATGTAAGGTTTTTAGAATGCATGAATTTCAAAAGTTATTGTTTATTTTTAATCATCATCCCAAACAGTAAAGCTAAAATATTTTTCAGTTTTGGAAAAATGACTTTTAAAATGAGATTGGAAAGTGCTCTATGTTCTTCAGTTTGCAAAGCTAAAACAAATAGAGGTTGGAATGTAGATTTTATAAAATCAGTCTCAGGTTAGTAAGCTTTTTAGCTGTTGCTTTTTCCTTAATCATCAAGTAAATTACATATTTCAGTATGTTATTTATATAATGTTACTTTTATAATTAGCCATTTACCTTGTCTCTAGATAAAACTTAAGGTAGAGGGTACCTCTTTCCCAGTTCCCCTCCTAAACTCTGACAGTCAAGTATGTCACTATTTAAACATACTCAGTTTTTGTTTTTTTGGTTTTTTTGCTTATATTTGCATTTAAAGAAAAGACTCTTATATTCCCTCTGGACTCAGTTATTTCGTGGTCATGTGGTTTTCCAATAAATCAGAGGATCAACTTCTCTTTCTCACCCTTTGGTATGGTCAAAGGGGAGTCTTGAATTAGGTGGCCAGGGACTGGCTACCATTCTCACCTCTACCATTAACTACTCATATAACCAAGCAAAGTACTGAACCCATACAGAGCTTCAGTCTTCTTATTTGTAGCATGGGGATGATATACTTTCTTTTCACATAGGGCATAGCACCTTGTGCTTTCCAAGTATTTAATAAATGGATGCTTGACTCAATAAAACTAAGCTTGGAATTGTGTCCTAAATTCTGTCCATTTTTTTATTTGTTTCTGTAGGACTGCATCATCAAGGTTGGGGATTGGGGGATGTTATTTAAGATAAAATAATTATTTAGCAGTCCTCTCTGTGTGTTTTTAATTTCCCCATTCACCAGAGGTAGCAGTGGCTGTTGAATCTTTATTTAGTCAAGCAGACATCAAAAGCTGAGTTTATTTCTTTGGAGTAGAAGTGAAGGGCCAACCTGATTGCTTTTTCCTGCCGATTTCTTTCTCCCAACTTTCTTTAACCCAGAACTTCTTGGGCTCTTGTAAACAGAGTTTAAAAGTCATTGTTCATCTATAATTGAGCACCAAAGCCATTTATGGAAAAGGACTTGCTATTTAGAATGTCTCCTTTGAAACTGGTCTGGAATAAACCTCCAATGCATTACCTTTGTATTATATATATATATTTTTTTTAATATAATGTTTCTGTATTATATACAAAAAATAAAGAAAGAAAGGTTATTTGCCAGATTTATATTAATCAACATTTTAGTTTTAACTGCCAGGAAATTTCATTTACAGCAATTATCCTTTTCTTCATTCTTAAAGGTCATAGTCCAAATCTTACTTTTTTTTTTTTTTTTTTGTCGTATGGTTTGATTCACAATAGATAGCTGTCCATTTGAATTGGTTATATGTTGTTATCAAGTTGCAATTTCCCAATTAGCTTAAAGAGATCAGATAACTTATGCATACAGTATTGTTTAACATCAACAAAGCTTATCCCTCTCAAAGAATCTCACCAGGGGAAATTAATTTTAACGGCTAGTCATTAGAGTCTAGGCAAAGGTTGGGGAGTATGAGCATAGAATAAAGCTCACTATGTTTTAAAATCTCATGTGCCTATTTCAGGATGTCCCAACTAACTGTGTAGTGTCTTAAGAGTCAGGATCTTAAACTTAGTCTCCCAGAAGACAAGAGGACATAAACGCACCATTCTAGGTGCCTAATCAACAGTTTTATTAACCACTGAAGGTAGTATTTGTAGGACTAATAGAAGTGAAGTCTGTGCTCACTAAATTTAATAATCTTATCTTTGAGTGTTTTAAACTCTATAAAGGTTTTTGTGGATTGAAAAGCCTTGTTGTTAAGCCAGACAAAGCCCCTAAATCTGTCATGGGATGATAAGCACTGTCCAGTTAGATAGAGACCTTTTTTAGAGTCAGCCCCTGCTGTCTCTGATGTCCAGTCCCACATCTTGGCTCACTGGCAGGTTCTGAGGACAGATCACCTTCTTGGGACAAGTCTTGCCTAACTTCTGAGCCGCTTTGCTGTTTCCACCCCCACCTGGCTGAAACTGTGTTCCACCTGGCAACTGCTATCAGCTCATTGAGTTCCCTTGGACAAGTCAAGTCACTTAAATTCTCTGAGTCTCTCTGTACATGAGAAGATGATTGAGGGATCACATCTGGTTTTAAAATTCTCTCTTTTTTAACAAACTAATGAGAGCCTATGTGTAGCAGAGGGAACTCTACTTAATGCTCTGTGGTGATCTGAATGAGAAAGAGTCCAAATGGGAGGGGATATATGTATATGTATGACTGATTCAGGCTTCCTGGGTGATGCTAGTTGTAAAGAATCACCTGCCAGTGCTAAGTGACATAAGAGACCTGGATTCGATCCCTAAGTTGGGAAGATCCCCTAGAGGAGGGAATGGCAGCCCACTCCAGCATTCTTGCCTGGAAATCCCATGGACAGAGAAGCCTGGAGGGTTAGGGTCCCTAGGGTCACAAAGAGTCAGATACAGCTTAGCACACATGCACATGGTTGATTGACCTTGCTGTACAGTAGAAATTAGCACAACATTGTAAAGCAACTATACTCCAATAAAAATTAATTTTAAAAAATTCTGTGAGTCTTTAATACATTATTGACCAGGGGATTTTTGCAGAAACGAATGCCTTTGAAGTTAACACGTCTCTAGTCAGTGATGTGTTCAGTTCAGTTCAGTTCAGTTGCTCAGTTATGTCCAACTCTTTGCGACCCCATGAATCGCAGCATGCCAGGCCTCCCTGTCCATCACCAAGCTTAAATAATTGAAAATATGTGTATTCTCTTTTCATGATGCTGATGAGTGAGTAGGATTATTTTTACACAGATACACACATGCACACGCACATTTAACATCCCTTTGTGTAGGTATGTGCGAGCAAAAGAGAGTGAGACCAAAAGATGGGAGCAGCAGGTTAAAGGGAAAATCTGAAATGCACCTCTTTTTCTCCTTTTTCCTGGACATCAGATTCTTATTTTCTTCCACATCAAACTGACCAAGCACACAGCAAAGTAAATACTCTCATTCTTGATCATTCACAGCTTGAACTTGGATTGAAGTTGTTTGCTCTCTGATCCAGAGTTTTTGGATGCGTGGCATTTCGTGTGAGCAAAGAAATAAACAGACTAAAAAGGTTGTAGAAAATTGTAGATTTAGTAGAATCCCTGAGATGATTTACTTTAGGGCTGGGTTGAGAATGGCAAACAGATGCAAAGGCTTTTCCTGGTCTTTGTTTTCTGAGTTGGCTGTACCCTTGCCTACAAGAGGCCTAGATTCTTGGTATTCTCTCTCTCTCTCTCTCTCCCCACCCCGACCCCCCACCTCCCACCCCCTTTTGTGAGCTTCTAGAAGTCACTTTCAGAGTATGATATATCTGCAGAGATTGTTTGATTAGCAGAATATGTGCCCAGAGAATGATGTCATATTGTCTTGGATTATTCATTTTACTAGCTTTCCCCTGTCCAAGGCAGGAGGACAGAGCACTGAATCTGGCATAGCCAACATTCATCCTCCCAGAAACTTGGAGAAAAGGTTGGGCCTCTCCTCCTCCCCACCTAGGTGGCCATTAGGATGAAGGCTTTTTCTGGGAGGAGGTCCAAAGTCATCTCAGATGTGTAGGTTTTGGAGATTATTCAAAAGGGTTGCTCCCTGGAATGTGAGACATTCCCAAGGTCAAATCAGTTTATTTAGGCAAGATTATCAGTAAACTACATGAAAAAGAAAGGAAAAATCCATTTCTGTAAACTTTAGCCTTTTCTGAAAACATGTGCTCCATCTAAAAAGAGGGTAGTGCTTATGAAATAGAGAAGTCTATAAACATTAGCATGGTCTAGATTAGTTTAAACAATTAACTGTATGATACACACAACAGAGAAAAACGAGATTCCTTTTTAAAACTTAGCATTCTATTGAAATAATTATAATATATGCATATATTTTGTTGTTACTGTTTATGTTCCAGATTGATGTTTTTTCATATCGCAAAAACGTTCCCAGGTTTTTTATTCCCAAAGAGTAAAACAAACAACAACAAAAAAGACAGTGTGTTTATTTTAATAAGATTTTTTAAATGCAATGAATTTTATGCCTTAAAAAAAAGTTTTATGTACTTTCTTGTAGACTTTTCATCTATTCTCCCATACCTGCTATTAGATCAAATGATAGAGCTTTAAGCTAAGGACTTACACAAAGTCCTTAGCTTAAATAACAGCCCTCTCTTCTCATTTAAAGCTAGCAGGACATCTCGTCATGACTACCTCTTAATTAGATGATATTTTGATCTGTGTTCCTATTCATTAATGCTTTGTTTTCAAGTGTCATGTCAGTGTACTGTTTACCGACTAATACAGTTTCGTGACATATTCCTAGGAGAGCTGGACCAGGAGAGACGGTGTTTGGCTCAGTCTTTCCTCTATATTGGTTGACATAATTTCCAGATTAATGTATCTGTGAACTTTCATAATACTGAAAAATTCTTCATTTTCAGAAGTTGAGAATTTTTAAGAAAAGCCTGGTAAACCCTTAGCAGGAAGAAGACTGACATTCACACACTGGTTATCTAACTTCCAAATCATTTTCATTGCATTAGTTTTCCCTGGGTTGGTCCATTGTCTTCACCCAGCTCTGTCTGCTGCCGCTTCTGCAGTGCTGGCTTGCTATTTTTTCCCTAATATTTAATGCAGTGCATTTTATGTTCTTTCTTTTATTTCATTTTATGTTGGATGGCGTTATGTATTTCACTGTTGGATCTAAATTGGGGAAGGGAATCCTGCTTTGTCCTTGTACTATAATGAAGATAGAGTTTGTTAATATAAATGTAAACTGCTGTCTTAGGTGCATCATCACAGGAAGACTGTTTCATAATTGAATATGTTGGTACTGGATACATTTAGAAAATTACAGTCCCTAAACACCTACTCAGAGAGAGAGAGATGAACTTAATGGTTTGTTGTGTATAGTTTCATTTTAAAATATTTTAGAAGAATGATTTGTAAGAATGTGTACAATGCAAAGTAATGATGGTAACAGTGGAACAGTTAAAGGAAAAAATATATGCAGCAATTACACTCAACATTTATTAGGATCTTTGTTCTTGGAAAGTTATATATTTTTGAGGATTTCAAAGTATGGATGGTAAAATTAGATTAGACTTAAGAGGGAGAAATAAGTTTGCAGAAGCCCATTAAGGACGCAGTACCTGCTTTGGTAAACATAACTTTAAAGTGTATTGCTTTTTATTAAATTATCTGCCTTCACAGAGCAATAATATTTTTAAATATATATCGAGTGTTAAAAATGATGTGATGATGGCAATTTGAAATCCACTTTCCTCATTTCTCTGAGTGAAATGAAGAAATATATGTGAGCATATCTTCAAGTAAGAGTGGAAAAGATTGTTTTAAATAATGCAGATGTGAAAATGAGTGCCCAGTAAGAAATGTATGTGAAGTGCTAGTGGTTAATGCTACACTGACAAAATTCTTATTTGTCAATATCTAAATGTTTGATGTTGAGAGAAATATTTCAGAAGCATGAAATATTTGAAACAAAAAGACACTGTTCTTGTTATAATCACTTCAAAATTTATATGAGCTACTCTGGCTTCTTCAGGCTTAAAGAAAAGGAAATGATACACATTTGCATAAAAATAATACATCAGACTTGTTATTCTTAATGTAGATATTTCATTAAGAACCAAACTTTGAGATTATTTTTATTTTCCAAGAGATGACATGATTGTGATTTTTAGATCACACTGTCTTTTTTCAAAAATGACTGTTTCTCCTTCATCTTTGCAGGACAGACATTTCATAAAATAGAGACATGTTCAAGATTGGAGAAGACATTGCTTAAAAGAACTTGTAATATGTTGTTTTGTAGAGAAATCTCCATTAAGGGTAAACATGAATTTAAGAAACTAATCCCACTAAAGTTAAACATTTGCCATTTTTGAAACAGGTCTCCTGAAGCCATTTCTTCTTCAGAAAAATTAAGTGTCCTTCCTGGGTGCTATCTAGACAATAGCACGAGAAGAAAAAGAGGGACAAATTGGGTGTGAAAATGTGTTGTACATCTCTAGTTAAACAAAGATGGTCACTTGGATTTTAGCTGTACTTTCCATATTTAAAACTTGTGAAAAAGAGGGGTTAAAAAGGCTGAATATCTTTGTACCTTAATGAGAGAATGATTGCTGTAATAGTATCAAAGATAAACCAGTATATTAGGAACACTAAATGATAAAGGGCGATAATATGCCATTCTTGAGACTTCTTGGCTCTTACCTAACACATCAGAAAGTGATTGTTGAATTTTAAATAGCCATACAAATGGATGACATAGAAATTTAACTTTGCTTTGACCTTATTCTAATTCACAAGATGACTGCAAAATGACTTTGTTGCATCTGAATGTATGCTGGATGCTAAATCACTCCAGAGTATAAAATCTTTGTTTTGGCATAATGTTGATGCATAAACATTTGTACCCCATACTAACCCTATAAACATCACAATCCATCAGTACAATTACAAAAAAGATTGTTTGTTTTCACACTTAAAGCAGACATGAAATAGAGTGTCCTTAACTTAATCACCACCTTGATTTACCACATTTGCATATATTTGCATATTAATTGGACTACAGATTAAAATTGGTTTTGTAATTTTAATTAAGTGTCCACAAAGGTAAATGATTAGAACTGTTTAAAATACATTCTGACATAAATAGCAGTAAAAGCTTTTGTGATGATGTTTTTGTGGAATTACATTCAGAAAGTGGCCTTTTTATGATAGTAATTTTAATCTTAAATAGAATTATACAGTCAAACAGAACTGTGGATTCATAATCATTTTTTTCAAGATTCATTTAATATTTTGCTGATTTGCAGCACTTGATGAAAATGTACTGTAGGTTTAGCTGATTGCAAAATTAGGCCTCTAGAGCTGATAAACTGAGGGTTTAAACCCTCGGCCTGTCACATGGGCTTGAAATGTATATCTCATCCTGTTGATGTCTGTGCATGTGTGTGTGTTTTAATGGAATCAACTCCTAAACCCTTTTAATGATATACCCTTTAAAAAGAGAATCACCTTAAGGGACCATCATATTCCCAGTTTAAATTAGGAAATATATAAAATGTTTAAAGGTCTCTTTGGCATATTATTTTGGTGCCCAGAAGAACTGTCCTGGTGTTGACATAGGCCAAAATGTGCCAATTTAATAACAGGTCACCCTCCCTGGTGAATCCCTGTGGGGACGACACTCACAGGATGCACAAGATAATTGTTGGGAAAATGCGCAATTTTTTTCCCCTCAAAACCTGGGATGCTTAACGTGTAGCATGTGCTTTTTCTTCTACCAGACAGAAAATTGGTTTTACCAGAAGGTTACTGGATGCCTAGCACCCCCTTCTTCCAGCTGGCATTTTCCTGTTTGGATCATTTTAAATGTTGGATTCTGAAACCCTCCCCTCTCCCAGCTGCCACCTTCTTCCCTGGCGGTACCCTTGAGTCTGCTCCCTAATGCTTTCTTGCACCCAGCTGCTTCTCTCCCTGGCTCCTGGCTATTTAGAATGTGATGGGATAAATAAGTCTTTCCCTACCAGTCACCTCTGAACAACTCTTAACTGGATTTCTTTTATAAGCTGTTGTACCCCTAAATTTGCAACAAATTCGTCAAATTTGTTTTCCATTCTAAAGTTTGTGTGTGTATGCATGGGCACATGGATTCAGGAGTATATCCCTCCCACATAAACATATATACATATACGCCCTTGGAAGTTTATGAAGAATAAACCTGTTAAAACCTTTTGACTTTGTTAAATCAGAAGCAGGGAGATAATTTTTTAGAAACAAATCAATGCATATTAATTTTTGAATCAATTTTAAAGACGTTTTATTTTTTCCTGATATATTAGAAAGAGCAAAAGCCTGGGAATTTGCCAGGCATAGTTTCAAATCCAGTCCTTCTATTTCCTGAGTGTGCTGTGTTGGCAAGTCATTACATCTCTCTGAAACCTTATTTTCTGTGTATGTTAAATGAGGATAAAAAAGACCTTGGTTAAGTAATTGTGAGATTTAAGTAAAATGATGAATGTAAATGCATCTAGTCAAAATGGAGCAGTAAAGATTGGTGAAAATGGCCAAATTCAGGACATATTTTGAAGACAGTATAGACCAAATTTGATGATAAAGTGGTTGTGGGATGTGAAAAAGATAGGGTGATACCACAGTTTTTGGCCTCAGCAAAGTAGACCTCCCCTAATCTGAAGGATGGGCTTTTCTAAGGCTCCACAGTTTGAAAAAAAAAAAAAAATCCACCTACAATGCAGGAACCACAGAAGACACGGGTTCAATCCCTGGGTCGGGAAGATCCCCCTGGAGCGGGGCATGGCAAGTATTCTTGCCTGGAGAATCCCATAGATAGAGGAGCCTGGTGGGCTATAGTCCATAGGGTTGTAAAGAATTGGACAGGACTGAAGCAACTTAGCACATATGCATAAAACTGAAAGAAAGGGAAGACTGTGGCAGAAACAGATTTGAAGGGAAGGATCTGGAATTGGATTCCAATGCTGAATGTAGGATACTTTTTAGAGACAGAGATGCCAACTTACTTTGATCAGAAATTATTTTGTATAGCAACATCCTAACAGGTGTTATAGGTGTGTGTTTGCATTTGTGTATAAATATTTGGGCACATCTAATTCAAAATATACTTTTGTCAAAAAGATAGATGGGTGTAGAAATCCCAAATTACATCTGAAGATTAGGGGACACCATTTTAAAGTGCTAAAAATAGTTTAAAATTAATGTTTTATTACTAGCATTGCTTTAATGGTTTGTACAGAAGAGATTTTGATGTATTTTATTATTCTCAGTGTTTCCAGTTCTGTTTTCAGATTCATCCCACTAGTTGAAGCAAAGTTTTTATGTGAACACTTTATTGGGTAATATGATATCCTAATATATGATCCAGAAAGTATAGTAAAAAGCAGAAAGGAAGTACCAAACACTTCCCCTTGCTTTATTGGTTCAAAGATCCTGAATAAAATGCTCACAAGAAAGAGAATATAAGGAAAAAGAAGGAAAAAAATGAATGAAAGGGGGGGAGAAAGTTCCTTGAAAAGAGGTTACAAGAATCCGTATTATGCAAAAATAGTTTCAACTTCAAGATTACATTACCCAATGCTCTTCCCAGAACTTTACCTCCCCCAGCTTTAAACCTGAGTTATTAACCATTAAAGAAAGTTTGTCCTCTCTGCTCTTCGTTCTTTTTGCCATCATCTTTTAAGCTTTTCTTCCCTCTGTTTCCTAGGACCTCTCAGTCTCTACCCATGCCAACAAATCTCTCTTTTCTGGATCATTCTTGAATATTCATCATACATGTTATCATTTCAAGGACTCTGAACAATCTTCCAAAAAACAAAAGAAACCAGTTTTATGTTCTTTTACCCAGTTTATCAGTCAGAGCCCTGGCAAGAAACATACGGCACACTCAAACTTGTAACTTGAGAAAACTTTAATAAGAGGACTTTTTACAACAGGATGGGCAGAGTTTCAGGCAGGCATCAAGGATAATGCAGTACTCTGTTACCACCCCTGGGCCTGGAAGGACGAATGGAAGGAGTAGTTATTAGAACCTGAAGTGTGTGTGTGCTCAGTCATTTAGTCATGTCCAACTCTTTGCAACCTCATGGATTTTAGCCTGCCAGGCTCCTCTGTCCATGGAATTTTCCAGGCAAGAACACTGGAGTGTGTTGCCATTTCCTCCTCCAGAGGATCTTCCCGACCCAGAGATGGAACTTGCATCTCCTGAATCCTGTATTGGCAGGCGGATTCTTTACCACTGAGCCACCTGGGAAGCCCAGAACCTGGAGAGAATCAACAAACTAGTCCCTTAGTTAGAAAGCCGGAGCCAACCAATTGCAACTTGGCAATGAATGAGCAGTAGAATAAACACCTGGAAATTTCCTGCCTGTTTCTCTAATCGACTAAAATCAACCAGAACCAGAGGGCCAGAGATCCCCTTCATGCAGTCCTTTCGTTTCAGAACAGAGTAGGACAGAACAGTGGGAAATAGCTGGAAGGGCCAAACAGAAAGCAGTCCAGCACACATTAGGTTTCCCAAATGTTTATCTCACTGAAGCTCACTCTTGGTCTGTTTGTATGTTTGCTTTGTTGTGATTTGATTTGACACCTATGAACTATCTCCATTGATACTATTCTGTGCAGTACAACTTAGAATATCTATCTAAGCAGTGGTCATAAAATGGAGGCCAGTGTGCTTGTAGGCAAGCACATTGCTTTTTAAAAAGCAGTTTTGCTTTTTAAATATTAAGCCTGAATATCTTTGGGTGAGACATAAGAACCACAAATTTGATGGCAGCCAACCACTTTCTGATATGTTCATGCATTAGGGCAACCTATTTATGTTATTTTCCTGCCCTAAAGACATTTGAGTTGGCCGTTTCTCTGGATTCTGCCTCTCCCCATCCCTCTGTCTCAATCTCTTATTAAAACGTACCTGTTCTGGGTCGTGTTTTCATTAGACCCAGTTTTCCTCTAGAGAATGTAGTAAATCTATTATTAAAATGACTAGTGATGATTTAACTTATCATTTTCCTTGAGTAACAGATTTGAATCTTTAAAGCGGTTTTATTCCATATCCCTCCCCCCAAAATTTAAAATGATGTGACATCTTTGCTTTTCAAAATGCACAAAATTCATGTTGTTCTAAGTGTAAAACTTGCCCTAATCATTTTTAATCATCAAAAAAGCAAGAGAGTTCCAGAAAAACATCTGCTTTATTGACTATGCCAAAGCCTTTGACTGTGTGGATCACCACAAACTGTGGAAAATCCTTCAAGAGATGAGAATAGCGGACCACCTGACCTGCCTCTTGAGAAATCTGTATGCAGGTCAGGAAGCAACAGTTAGAACTGGACATGGAACAACAGACTGGTTCCTAACCAGAAAAGGAGTACATCAAGGCTGTATATTGTCACCCTGCTTATTTAACTTACATGCAGAGTACATCATGAGAAATGCTAGGCTGGATGAAGCACAAGCTGGAATCAAGATTGCTGGGAGAAATATCAATAACCTCAGATATGCAGATGACACCACCCTTATGGCAGAAAGCAAAGAAGAACTAAAGAGCCTCTTGTTGAAAGTGAAAGAGAAGAGTCAAAGAGTTGACTTAAAGCTCAACATTCAGAAAACTAAGATCATGGCCTCTGGTCCCATCACTCCGTGGCAAATAGAGGGGAAAACAATGGAAACAGTGACAGACTTTTTTTGAGGGGGCTCCAAAATCACTGCAGATGATTACTGCAGCCATGAAATTAAAAGCTGCTTGCTCCTTGGGAGAAAAGCTATGACCAATCTAGACAACATTAAAACACAGAGACATTACTTTGCCAACAAAGGTTTATCTAGTCAAAGCTATGGCTTTTCCAGTGGTCATGTATGGATGTGAGAGTTGGACTATAAAGAAAGCTGAACACTGAAGAATGGATGCTTTTAAAGTGTGGTGCTGGAGAAGATTCTTGAGAGTCCCTTGGACAAGGAGATGCAATGAATCCATCCTAAAGGAGGTCAGTCCTAAATATTCATTGGAAGGACTGATGCTGAAACTCCAATACTTTGGCCACCTGATGCTGGGAAAGATTGAAGGCAGGAGGAGAAGAGGACAGCAGAGGATGAAATGATTGGATGGCATCACCAACTCAATGGACATGAGTTTGGGTAAACTCTGAGAGTTGGTGATGGACAGGGAGGCCTGGCGTTCTGCAGTCGCGAAGACCATGGGGTTTCAAAGAGTTGGACATGACTGAGCTACTGAACTGAACTGAACTGAAGCATTTCTAGTTGGTCAATACTGTGAGTTTCTACAACTTCTGTATTGCTTAATAAAGAGATTATGTTCATGTTCCCAGAACACTACATGCTGAGTTCCCCTCAAATGCCAGTTCCCATGGGTAAATGGCAGACTGAGCTCACAGGTGAAATCCCATTACAGAGACCTCCAGGGAGACAGTATATTTTCTTATAATACTCAAATGTTATTGTAGAGAGTAATTTTCTAAATAAGTTTAAGCACCATAATCATTTGAAAGAAATGTTCTTTCTATCCAAACTGAATATAATCAATCTGCCTTCTAATGCACAGACCACAGCCCCTGTAGTTTTCAGAATGTGGGTAATGTAGAATGAATGAAATCCAATGCTTTGACCATATCTCCTTTATCTTTTGCCAGAATCAGAGACATCTACTGCTTTTATTCTTCCTGCTATAAAATAGCTCTGTTTTTATTTTCTCCCTTTCCTTGTTCACTGTGGCTTTGAAATTGTTTCCTCCTTGACCAGTCAGTGTTTTTGTATTACTTCTTGTGCTCCAGTGAAGCATCAGGTGCTGATTTTTGCTTTTTTATTTACGCCTGAAGCCTGAAAAGGGGACTCTTTTACTGAATTAGTAATGAAAAATTATTTTTTATAATAAGGTCAACTAAGCATTATTACTCTAGGTCATTGGCCAAGGACTCAGAAACATTTTAATTATAGTATATTCTTCACAACAATAATGACATTTGGCCTGTGTTAAATTTCCCATTAGCTTCTCTGCCTGATTTTCATTAGGCGTACCCTGAATTCAGGGCTTAGATGTTAATTTTCATGGCAATTGAATGTTTTATTCAGATTACTAAGGCACATTGATTCTCTTTCCTGAAGAAGTTGTGTTGTTAAAGAATGGTGACTTCAAGGATGTTTTCAAAAGGATAGAAATGGTTTCAACTCCTCAAGAACTGTCAGGTAGTGTTCTTTATGTTTTATTTTGTAATTTATCCTCTAGAACATCAATTGCTAAGGTTTCCTAAAAATTTTTAGGGATGTTTAAAATAAAAAAGAATCTGCTCTGAGATACTTTAATATTCAAAAACTATTTTAACTAACATTGATTATACACTTACTTATCTCACATATCAGAATTCCATTGTTAAAATTCCACATTTCCTCTGGATAAATCAAGTTGATGTTTAGGTTATAGAGGTATTTGGTATTTAATATTTTTAAAAACAGAAGAATTATGAAAAAAAATTAACAAGGCTCTTTGGTGATGGAAAGTTGCAATTGACAGAAACCCAGTTTCAACCAGTTCAGCCATATTTTGAAATAGGGGTAGTAATTTATTTGATTAGACATCTGAGTAATCTAGGGTTAACCCTGAATTGTGGCTGGCTGGATAAGAGGCTTCAGCACTGTCATCAGAGTTATATTTTTTCCTTTGTCCTTCAGAATGGCTTTTTTCTTCTACTTGGTAAGAAGGCTTCTAGTTGTACCAGTCTTGTTTCTGAACAGCAAAGTATACCAGTGATACTTTGTCCAGTAGACTTACCTGGCAAAAATATCCTCAGAATGAATCTACTTAGCTAAAATAACATCCCTGAACCAATTACAGCCAGTTAGGGCTAGAGGTATACTTGTTTGACCTTTCAGGAATTTTTTGAATTCCTTTTCCACTGTACCTCATCCCACTCCACTTCCTGACATTGAAGGGGAAAGTTGTAAGAACTGATCTTGGTCAAAGAGTTGTGGTTCTGTTCCTGAACCACATGGAATGAATTTCTCATAAGACAGAGAGATTTCTTTTGTTGAGAATTGAACCATGAGAAAGTCACTCAGCTTCCTTCTAACTCCAAGTCTTATGTGGAAATTGATGATAATAATTGTCTCTACCTATCTCAAAACTCAACAAGTGTTACCCATTATTACATTGAGATATTGTGACTCTTAAATTGTTGTATCATTTTTAGACAAGTTATAGAGCCCTCAGTTAAATCTTGTTTTTTACTATATTTTTAAATAAGGAGGATACATCTCTGAAGGTGAAATGGATGATTATTCATAAAACAATGTATAACTGCTAACAGTAAGAGCTTACCCTATGCAACCTGTTTTAAAAGATTCCCATGTATTAACTCATAAATATAGTGCTTACTAGCAAACCCACATAATCTGAGGGTTTACACTCCACAAATTTCAGGTCATGTGACCTGGGACAACTGCTTTACCAGTTTATGCCACAGTTTCCTGGTCTGTTAGTATTAATAGTGACTACTTCATAGGCTTTACACCAAAGTAAGGCTTATCAGCGCTTGAAACATAATAAGCACTCAGTTAATGTTAGGAGAGGAAGAAGAGATTTTGTCATTTATTATTATCTTCATCATCGCTGCGCATTATTACCTGCTAATAGAGTTGACCATAATTTATATTTAGGTTTTAATTATACAGTTTTACAAATAACAGATTTTATTTTTATTTCAGACCATCTGATTAGCAGGGCAATTCAAAGAAAGAACAAAAATGGAAGGAATTTGTAGATTCAAAAGTAGCTTTGCTCAGAAGGGAACCAGAGTGGATATGTAATGATCCTTGTGTATTGATGAAAATTGTTTTACCTAAGCTATGAATTTTAAAAAGAAGAGTGGAGTTTCTGGTACAAAAATAAATACTGTTTTCTCAAACTTCTCAGCTATTAAAGTAAAATTATATGATTTCAAAATATGTTGACCATGTTTTTCCACATTATATAAACACTTCAATTTTAAATGTTTGTACTTAAAAAGGACAGGCTTCCCTAGTGGCTCAGTGGTAAAGAATCCACCTGCCAAAGCAGGAGACACTGGTTCAATCCTAGGTCAGAAATATGCCCTGGAGAAGGAAATGGCAACCCACTCCTGTATTCCTGCTTGGGAAATCCCATGGACAGAGGAGCCTGGCTGGCTACAGTCCTGGGGGACTACAAAAGAATCAGTCACGACTTAGCAACTAAACAACAACAACAATTTCTCAAGCATAGTGTATAGAGAACTGTACCTTCAAGGCTGTTTAAAAGAGCAATTCACTAACATAATCTTACTTTATTATATGATGACATGACTCTCTCAAATTATTTTTCAATAGTGATTTACCTAAAGGTATATCAAACCGTTTAAAAAAAAAAGTTTTGACATTCATATTTTTAGAAAGATATAGGCTTTATGTTTATAAACATTTTGAGAGCTGTGAAATGGTAATTGTTAATTTGTTTCTGTTTACATGCTTGGACTTTAACAGTTATTTTGGAGTCAAAAACACAGTGGTTTTGAAAGTTTAATTTTCAATAATTTTCTTAAAAGACAAGTCATACAATTTCTCCATGCAGAAATGTTGTTGAGAATGATGTAAAAATTATAGCTTAGCAAAATCGCTCCTATCTACAAGAGGAGATTACAAATTTTGTTTGTGGGGACAGACATTATTATGAGAATATCTGGATCTGATAGCAATTTCATACTTTGGTTTGATTAAGGTGCTTGGATTAGATTATTCTTGTATCTACATATATATTTGTATGTTACATATATTCATTATTACTCAAACTTTTTTTAAAAGTGGAGCCAAATTGTATGGATTAATAAATTCATTTTCTAGTATGTCTTGGGAACTGATAAGAATTCACAAATGTAAAAGTTATTCCCTCCAAAAATAAAGAAATATAATAATAATGTTGGGTACAAAGTGGTGAATAAAATTTACATTCTGATGATAGAGACTAAAAATACATTAAGGCAATTTCAGACACTGTTGAGAGCTATCAAGAAAAGATAATAGAGTAATAGGAAAAGTATGACGGAGCAGGAGTGGCGGTGGTGGGTGTAACTAGATGAGAAGATGATCTGGTAGACCTTTCTGAGAAGATGGCCTTTTACCTAATACCTGAGTGCCAAGAAGGCAGTAGGGGGAGGAATATTCCCAGAAGAAGACATATCAGATGTACACATTTTATGAATGAAGAGAGACCTAGATAAGAAGGGGAGAGTTGACGTAAACAGGGCTGGTGAGGTGAGCATGGCTCTGTGATAGTGAGACATTTAGATTCATTATAAGTTTACCCGGAAGCCCCAGAAAGTTGCATAGGCGTGAGGTGTGACTTGATTACTTGGTGTACTAGGTAAAAGATTTTGTCAATAATCTAGGACAGAGATCATCCAAATGCAGATCCTTCATTCCTTTCCTGCTCTTCCCTAGCTGCATTCTTTCTTCTAAAAACCCTTAACTCATTTTTTTTTAATTTAACAAATATTTATGAAGCCAACACTGTGCCAGATGGTGTTCTTGATGCTCTGATATAAAGATGAATGATACGATTCTTTTCTATCCTTAATGGATAGTCTGTGTTTGCTTGGGTACCCATGGACTCAAAGGAATACCTAAATCTTCCTGGGGAAGACAGAGATGGCTTTAGCTGAAGTTTAAAAGATGAATAGAAGGTGACTAGGTAGGTCAGAGTACTAGAGAAAAAGGTATTTCAGGCAAAGAGGAGAGAGGGTTTAAAAAATAGGGGCATAAAAACTATGATACATTCATGTGCCTAGTCATTTCAGTAGTGTCTGATTCTTTGTGACCCCATGGATTGCAGTCAGCCAGGCTCCTCTATCCATGGAATTCTCCAGGCAAGAATACTGGAGTGGATTGCCATGCCTTCTTCTAGGGGATCTTCCTGACCTAGGAATCAAACCCACATCTCCTGTGTCTCCTGCATTGCAGGCAGATTCTTTACCTCTGAGCCACTGAGGAAGCCCCATACGTTTACTGATAGACAAGGAGTTCTGCAAGGCTATGGTGTGTGGTTGGAATGAGTGGAGACAAGGCTAAATGAGTAGTTAGAGGCCAGAATCTGAGAGCTCTGTTTGCAGTGCTAAGAAGTTAGGTTTTATCCTCAGTATCCAGGATACTGAGAGCCAACAAGACATCTGAGCAGGGTTGATACAACATCAACTTTCCTTGTTTTATATTTGAATGTGGTAGAGTTGATGAAGTTGAGCTGAAGAAACCTATTAGAAGCTTATTGTGTAGTTGAAGTAAGATGCTAATTGCTTGGTTTGGAAGAGATAAAGTGATGAGGACAAGGAATTCAGGAGACTGTGAGGCTTGGTGCTTGACTGGATGGGGATAGCCAAGAGGGATGGAAGGGGAAGGTGGACCCTAAGGTGACAGGTGGCACCACTGAAGAGGATAAAAAATTCAGAAGTGAATGGAATTGTTGGAAACAGTTTTGAATTCCAAAGTTAGGACCGGGAGGTATGGACACCTCTGGATACACCGAGTTATAAGTTGAATGCAGGTATTAGAACTCTAGAGGATCTCAGAGCTAAAGTTAACAAATTTTTAAACTTGTCATGATATGAGTTCAGTTCAGTTCAGTCCCTCAGTCATGTCCGACTCTTTGTGATCCCATGGTCTGCAGCATGCCAGGCTTCCCTGTCTATCACCAACTCCTGGAGCTTACTCAAACTCATGTCCATAGAGTTAGTGATCCCATCCAACGATCTCATCCTCTGTTGTCCCCTTTTCCTCTTGCCTTCAATCTTCCCCAGTATCAGTGTCTTTTCCAATGAGTCAGTTCTTTGTATCAGGTGGCCAAAATATTGGAGTTTCAGCTTCAGCATCAGTCCCTCCAATGAATATTCAGGACTGATTTCCTTTAGGATGGACTGGTTGAATCTCTTTGCAGTCCAAGGGACTCTCAAGTGTCTTCTCTAACACCACAGTTCAAAAGTATCAATTCTCCAGCACTCAGCTTTCTTTATAGTCCAACTCTCACATCCATACATGACTACTAGAAAAACCATAGCTTTGACTAGACGAACCTTTGTCAGCAAAGTAACGTGTCTGCTTTTTAATATGCTATCTAGGTTGGTCATAGCTTTTCTCCCAAGGAGCAAGCATCTTTTAATTTCATGGCTGCAGTCACCATCTGCAGTGATTTTGGAACATAAGAAAATAAAGTCTGTGACTGTTTCCACTGTTAACCCATCTATTTGCCATGAAGTGATGGGACCAGATGCTATGATCTTAGTTTTCTGAATGTTGAGTTTTAAGCCAGTTTTTTCACTCTCCTCTTTCACTTTCATCAAGAGGCTCTTTAGTTCTTCTTCACTTTCTACCATAATGATGGTGTCATCTGCGTGTCTGAGGTTATTGGTATTTTTCCTGGCAATCTTAATTCCAGTTTGTGCTTCATCCAGCCCAGCATTTCTCATGATCTACTTTGCATATAAGTTAAATAAGCAGGGTGACAATATACAGCCTTGATGTACTCCTTTCCCGATTTGGAACCAGTCTGTTTTTCCATGTCCAGTTCTAACTGTTGCTTCCTGACCTGCATATGGATTTCTCATGAGGCAGATCAGGTGGTCTGGTATTCTTGTCTCTTGAAGGGTTTTCCACAGTTTGTGGTGATCCAGACAGTCAAAGGTTTTGGCATAGTCAATAAAGCAGAAGTAGAGGTTTTTCTGGTATTTTCTTGCTTTTTTGATGATCTAGCAGATGTTTGCAATTTCATCTTTGGTTCCCCTGCCTTTTCTAAATCCAGCTTGAACATCTGGAAGTTCATGGCTCATGTACTGTTGAAGCCTGGCTTAGAGAATTTTCTACATTACTTTGCTAGCTTGTGAGATGAGTGCAATTGTGTGGTAGTTTGAATATTCTTTGGCGTTGCCTTTCTTTGGGATTAGAATTAAACTGACTTTTTCCAGTCCTGTGGCCACTGCTGAGTTTTCCAAATTTGCTGGCATATTGAGTGCAGCACTTTCACAGCATCATCTTCCAGGATTTGAAATAACTCAACTGGAATTCCATTACCTCCAATAGCTTTTTTCATAGTGATTCTTCCTAAGGCCCACTTGACTTCGCATTCCAGAATGTCTGTCTCTAGGTGAGTGATCACACCATTGTGGTTATCTGGGTCATGATGATCGATCTTGTATAGTTCTTCTGTGTATTCTTGCCACCTCTTCTTAATATCTTCTACTTCTGTTTGGTCCGTACCATTTCTGTCTTTTATTGTGCCCTTCTTTGCATGAAATTTTCCCTAGGTATATCTAATTTTCTTGAAGAGCTCTCTAGTCTTTCCCATTCTGTTGTTTTCCTCTATTTGTTTTCATTGATCACTTAGGAAAGCTTTCTTATCTCTCCTTGCTGTTCTTTGGAACTCTGCATTCAAATGGGTATATCTTTCCTTTTCTCCTTTGCCTTTTGCTTCTCCTTTTCTCAGCTATTTGTAAGGTCTCCTCAAACAACCATTTTGCCTTTTTGCATTTCTTTTTCTTGGGGATGGTTTTGATCACTGCCTCCTGTACAATCCCTTGAATCTATTTGTCACTTCCACTGTGTAACCGTAAGGGATTGGATTTAGGTTATACCTGAATGGTCTAGTGGTTTTCCCTACTTTCTTCAATATAAGTCTGAATTTGGCAATAAGGAGTTCATGATCTGAGCCATAGTCAGCTTGCAGTCTTGTTTTTGCTGACTGTAAGAGCTTCTTCATCTTTGGCTACAAAGAATATAATCAGTTTGATTTCAGCATTGATATGAGTTAGAAGCTCAAAACTGGTGTTTAGACCAGGGGTCCCCAGCCTCAGGGATCTAATGCCTGATAATATGAAGTGGAGCTTATGTAATAATAATAGAAATAAAGTGCACTGTAAATGTAATGGGCTTGAATCATCCCAAACCATCTCCCTGACCACCCCACCCCCCATTATACCCCTTCACCCCACAGTCCATGGAAAAATTGTCTTTCTTAAAACTTGTCCCTGGTACTGAAAAGGATGGGGACTTCTGCTTTAGAATATATTTTAATTTGCACTGCTGTGTTTTACTCAAGCCAAAGTTTAAAATTCCACAGATTTCACATAATATTAGATAGCTGCAATATGCTGGATTAAGAAAGGGTTGCACCGGTAGAAACTAGGGTGGTTTTTTGTTGTTGTTGTTTTTGCTGGAGTACCCAACCAACTCACTTCACCTATATATGTTATATATGCTGAGGCCCTTTGAAATTTGAGTTCGAAACTAGGGGCATGGAGTGAAAGGGGAACAGGATCAAAAAAGAAGGCTAGACGCTGGAAGAGGACAATTCCAGGAAGGAGAATGAGAGGAAGCACTTTTCCTAAAGTTTCTGTTTCGTTCTTTACCTTGGAGTTTTTCTCCCGTGACTTATTTTTGTGGCTTTCGACTGACCTTGGGTAGCCTGCTCTCGCGACTGAGTAATCTATTTTGTTTCTCTTAGAAAAGTTCTTCCTAAATACTGAACCCTCACCATCCACACTGTGCTCCATGGATTGTATTTCCACATGGAAATTTCTTCTCAGCACTTCTTGGGAAGATTTTCTAGTTACTGAATCCTGAAAAGAATTCATTTAAGGAACCTGGGGGAAGTATAATAGTTTTCCTGCAGTTATTATAGCTTTAGAAATCAACATAGAAATCTCATTGGTTAGGAGACATCTGCTATGGTCATACTGAAAGGAAGGGCAGGCAGCACTGACACACAGAACTTTAGGTCAGATTTCTGGGGGTTGGGACCTGGCTACGTGGGAGATGGGTAGTCAGGATCATAGTGATCTTTTGAGTATTTATTTAATCTCTGGTTCCCATAGGAGACTGAAAGCTCTGTGAAGGCAAAAATGGTATGTCTTATGTCTTGTTCCCATTTAGCACCTTGCCTCTTGCACATTTTGGTCTCTCAGCCACTTGATGAATAGCAGGTAGTGATAGTTTAAAATAGGAAAGATAACAGTTTTTTAGAGAGCAAGGCAGATAGATAATGAAATTGCTCAATAAATTTTTTAAACATGCCGAAAGTGAGTTTTCCAACTTTATTTTTTCTGTTGATTTAATTACCATATAACCAATCATTTGAAAAGACCCTAATATTAGGAAAGATTGAAGGCAGGAGGAGAAGGGGACGACAGAGGATGAGCTGGTTGGATGGCAGCACTGACTCAGTGGGACATGAGTTTGAGTTAACTCTGGGAGTTGGTGATGGACAGGGAGGCCTGGCTTGCCGCAATCCATGGGGTCACAAAGAGTCAGACACGACTGAGCAACTCAACTGAACTGAACTGATAACCAATCAATTTGCTTTTAAGTGGCAGCACACATGCACAGTCTCTTTTATGTTTTATGTTTTTCTGGTTAAAGAGAGAAAGTCAATGTCATGTTCACCTTGTATTTAAAAACACTTCGTAGGTGGTGTGGCTGCTTTAGGACCATTATTAGAAATTGACTCTAATTGCCTTTGTTCAGGTATTGCACAAAGGTGTAATTTTGGATGGATCTCCAGATGGAAATTAAACCATCTTAAGATACAGAAATTCACCTTGTCAAAAATTTCTTGAGAGAGAAATTGCTTTGCCATTGCAGAATGTTTTATTGGAAGACACTTGTTACGGTTTTATTAAGTATTTTCAAGGATTTAGATTCTTCAGCACCACTGCCTCCCTCATGTTTTACTTATCCTGTTTTTTGTAGATTGTCAAAGCCAGGTCTGCTGGACTCCGTCCAGAAAAGCTGTGATTCCCTATAGGACTTGAACTTATAGACTTCACTCTCCTCATTACTCTGTGACCTAACAGACTGATTCAGCCCTCGAGGGAGAGAGTGAAGATTAAGATATGACCATTCATTCATTCAACTCCTGTTGTGCAGTTACTATTCTGAATGTATCTTGTACTGTTCTTGGATATAGGCCTATAGTCACACACACACACACAAACCAAATTCTTTATCTCCAAGGAACTTCTATTTTTGTGTGATGGTTGGAGGTAAGAAAGGCTGATGATAAACAAGTAAGATATATGTAGGATTTTTGAGAGGCGCTATGGAAAAGAATGAAGTAGTGAGGGGGCGCCAGTGATGCTGAAGTTTGGGTTTAAGGTTTGACTGGCCACCAGCATGAACTGGTAAGCCTCAGGATTCATCCAGCTTACAGACATTGTTCAGACTGCATACTCACTCAGAAATAAACCAAATCAGAAGTAGTTCCCAACATTTGGAAGCCTTGACATTTCACATACAAGTCCAAATTTCTGGCTTTTACTGAAAAATCGAAACATAAGGTGATGTTCCAGCACCAGCTACTTCCTTTAAAATAAAGCTAGTGTAAAATGTTGTTTTGTTGTGTCCAATTCTTTTGAGACCCCATCAGTTGTAGTCCACCAGGCTCCTCTGTCCATGAGATTTCCCAGGCAAGAATACTAGAATGGGCTATCATTTCCTTCACCAGGGGATCTTCCTGACCCAGGGACAGAACCCATGTCTCCTGCATTAGCAGGCGGATTCTTTACTACTGACCCTAGAATATATCTAAGGAGAGCAACTGTGATGCAGGAGTCAGGACTGCAAGGAGATCAGACTAGTCAATCCTAAAGGAAATATTCATTGGAAGGACTGATGTTGAAGCTGAAGCTTTAACACTTTGGCCACCTGATGCAAAGAACTGATTCATTGAAATAGACCCTGATACTGGGAAAGATTAAAGGCATAGGAAAAGGGGACGACAGAGGATGAGATGGCTGGATGGCACCACTGACTTGATGGACATGAGTTTGAGTAAACTCTGGGAGTTGGTGATGGACAGGGAAGCCTGGTGTGCTGCAGTCCATGGGGTCGCAAAGAGTCAGACACAACTGGGTGACTGAACTGAACTGCACTTTCTTTATATTTGATAAGGCTGAAATTTCAGATCTGACTCAAGATCTAGAGTAATTACAGACTTGTAGGGGGACCTTCTTTTTTTTTAAATTTTTTTAAAACGTTTTATTTTGTTTTGAAGTGTAGCTGATTAACAGACAATGTTGTGACAGTTTCAGGTAAACAGCAAAGGGACTCAGCTATACATATACATGTATCCATTCTTTCCCACTCTCCAACTCCCCCCATCCAGGTTGCCACATAACATTCAGCAGGGCTCCATGTGGTATACCATAGGGACCTTCTTAATAGATCTTGCTCAAAGTGTAAAGGACAGTAGTGTGTTTAACACATCCCACTCTTGTATCTACTCAACCATTTCGTTAGTGCTGCCCTTGGCCTTGTGAGCATTTCCAGCAGATGCTCCAGTCCTTCTGCCTCATCGCATTTCCTGCTTTGTTCCTGATTGCCTTGACTTCCTCACAAATCCTAAGATAAGAATAAGAGGGCTGGGACTTCCCTGGCAGTCCAGTGGTTAAGAGTTTGCCTTTCAGTGCAGGGAGTTTGGGTTCCATCCCTGGCTGGGAAGCTAAAATTCCACATGCCTCACGGCCAATAAAACAAAACATAAAACAGAATCTATATTGTAACAAATTTAATAAAGACTTTAAAGATGGTCCCCATCCAAAAAAAAAAAAAATCTAAAAAATAAAAGGGCCTCAAAAACTGCATTTTGCTGAGTAAAACGCAAGATAAAAAATGAAAGCTAATCATCTTTTCCATTTTCCTCTTTTAATTCCTTTTTTAAAAAATTCCACTTGAGTCATCAATTGTAGAAGATAAAACAGTACAAATGTTGTATCTGTGCATGTGTGTTTGTGTGTCCATTTCAGAGAGGTGAATACTTGTCACCGCTTAAGTGGGGGTGTTTGACTTCAAAGGACAAAAAGTCATCCATTACCTGTATATTAACAGTGATGAAACTTAGCAACAATAAATATTTAGCCGTGCACGAATCCTTCTTTACCTCATTTACAGACTGATTGGAAGGTTTTCACAGCTCATGGGACTGAAACTTGGCATCTACTCTGCTAGCCTGAGTTCATTTTTTATCTTCTTCTTCCTTTTCACAAGTTGTTTCTTAGTTACAGAACATCAAACATGAGTTGGATGTAGTTTCAAGCTTTTAGGGGCCAATCTTGGATTTTAAAATCTTTTATTAAATAACAGCCTCCAGAGACGGATATTTATTATAAAACAATATCTTTAAAATTCATATTATTTTCAATCTGTTTGATCCGTGGATACCACGCTTGTCAACATTATGAACTAATGAAAGAATCTGATTTCAGAGGAAGCCAACCAAGAAAGGGGGAGTGAATGGCATTATTAACATTGGGATGAGTGCTGGCATCCTGTCCCTGGGGGTGGGGGGGGCGTCTCAGAACAGGGATTGGGGTATTGGTCCCAGAACGGCTGAGCTCAATGCAGTGCCTGTGGGCAGGAGTCAGGACTAGCAATCCAAAAAGGCTGTGTCAGCCCTATAGTCTAGGCCAGCGCACATCTCCAGAGAGCTTCAGCCTTCTAGTTACACAAGGCAAAATCTCACAGCCAACTCCTTTTTGACCCTCCATCCACACCTCTTTAGCATTTCATGAGTAAGCTGTGATTTATCTAGGAACATGAATGTTAGTAATACTTTATCCCTCTTAGGAGCTCTGCTGCTTATTAGCTGCGTGACTTTGGTTTCACCTACTTAATGTCTCTGGGCTCCTGTTACTTCTTCTGTAGCATGAGGGTGGACTCCGTGATCTGAGGTGCCTTCCAGCCCTGACATTCAGGGAGGCTGCAGAAGTCAGTGAGAAAACAAGATTCCCTTTGTAGTTTTCTGTTAATATTCTATTTACTAGAATGTAAGCAAAGAACCTCTTCTATGCTGAGGCTTCAGGTTATGGGGCTTCTTACTCCATTTCTTCTAAGGACCTGAGCCTGGGCATGGAGATTTTGTTTCAGCATCATTTTTTTTTTTTTTGTTTGGTAGAGTAGCTCGAGTTCAGCTGTAGCTGAAGTGGTTTGTTTCTTTCTAGTTCCTTGATGCAAAATGAAATGGCCTTGATGTTGTTGCACATGCTGAAAGGCAGAAAGCTTATGAACCCTTCACCTAGCCTGGGCTCTGTGAGGTCCAGAAGAAACACTTCTGGTGAACTTGGCTTTTCATTTCTATGATGTGTGCTGTGCTGAAAAGAGGAGCCTGGGGTTGGAGGCAAAACCCTAGTTTAAAGTCTTGGCTCTACCACTCTGAACGTCAGAGTCTTCATTCTGAAAATGAAGATGGAAACAACACCAGGTTACAGTGTTGTTTTCTTTTCTACTTTTATCATCTATTTCATTTCTTTTTTAAGATAAGATCATGACCCACTAAGTTGATTTCACGACCCAGTCACTGATCTTGAAAACCCTGACATAGGTCATACTTGATCGTTTTCTTTTTCCTTGGAAATACCAGAATTTCAACATGAAATGTGTCTGTGCAGCATGTCTGCATAACCAGGATCACCTCCCCTGTGTGTGAGCCCATGTTTTTACTCCTTTGAGATAAAGGAAAAAAATGCAGACACAGAATTAGGAATGCTTTGGGCTGGGAGACTTGGGAGCTGTGTGGCTTCGAATGAGTTTCCTAACCTTTCTGTATCTCCATTTCCTCTTTTTTAAAACCTGGGATATTATCTATCTCAGAAGATTAAATAAAAGAATAAATAAAAGTCCTTAACAGGAAATACTGAAAAGGCAATGGCACCCCACTCCAGTACTCTTGCCTGGAAAATCCCATGGATGGAGGAGCCTGGTAGGCTGCAGTCCATGGGGTCTCGAAGAGTTGGACACAACTGAGCGACTTCCCTTTCACGTTTCACTTTCATGCACTGGAGAAGGAAATGGCAACCCACTCCAGTGTTCTTGCCTGGAGAATCCCAGGGACGGGGGAGCCTGGTAGGCTGCCATCTATGGGGTCGCACAGAGTCGGACATGACTGAAGCGACTTAGCAGCAGCAGCAGCAGCAGCAACAGGAAATAAGCACAAATCAAGCACTCACTTAAACGGTGGCCATCATTAGCTACTTTGCCACCCGGCTTTTGCTCTTCCATTCAGGATGCTCCTTCCAGCCATTCTCAGCTTTGTGTGCTTGAACTCGGTACCAGTATGGATCTCCTTGCTGGCCTTCTAGTTCTGCCACCAGACCCATTCATCTTGCATAACAAGACCAGATTCGGTTCCCATAAACCACCGTGTTTCATGACCTCACACTCCTGGTTTTATCCTGTTACCATTTTCTGATTTCCTTATAATTCCTGTAAATCCAGACTCTTGAACCTAATCTTTCCTACCCCTCTCAGTGATGTGAGCATGACATTCATTCCTTCAATGAGGCCACGGTCCTGAGAGTCTCCTAGGTGCTGGCGGGGCTCAAATTCTGAAGACTCAGCAGTGAACATGTGTCACTCATCCCTTTGGAACTGTGAGGCCATAGGCAGTCAACAGGTAAACACTTAACAGGAGGTTGTAAAACAGTTGCCTCAGTGGTAAAGAATCCCCCTGCCAGTAGAGGAGAGGCAGGAGACACAGGTTGAATCCTTGGGTTGGGAAGATCCCCTGGAGGAGGAAATGGGAAGCCACTCTAGCATTCTTGCCTGAAAAATAAAATCCCACAGATAGGGGAGCCTAGTGGGCAAGACTCAGACATGACTGAGCATGCTCGCACGCATGTAGGATGTAAAACTGTGTATAATTTTGAGTGATTATAACTGATACCAAAGAAGAGAACAAAATGTAAGCATAAAATGTGACCCTCTTTCACCTACTTCAGATTTCTGCTCCAACTCCAGTGATGTTGCATCGACATTTATGGCCACGCCCTCCACCCAGATTGTCCCTTGCTTTTGCCCTTCAGTAGTCATGTATGGATATGAGAGTTGGACTATAAAGAAAGCTGAGTGCTGAAGAATTGATCCTTTTGTACTGTGGTGTTGGAGAAGATTCTTGAGAGTCCCTTGGACTACAAGGAGATCCAGCCAGTCCATCCTAAAGGAAATCAGTCCTGGTGTTCATTGGAAGGACTGATGCTGAAGCTGAAACTCCGAAACTATTGGCCACCTTGTGCGAAGAGCTGACTCATTGGAAAAGACGCTGATGTTGGGAAAGATTGAAGGCAGGAGGAGAAGGGGACGACAGAGGATGAGATGGTTAGATGGCATCACCCACTCAATGGACATGAGTTTGGGTGGACTCTGGGAGTTGGTGATGGACAGGGAAGCCTGGCTTGCTGCAGTTCATGGGGTCTCGAAGAGTCAGACACGACTGAGCGACTGAACTGAACTGAACTGAACTTTGCCCTTCAGGGGCTGCCCATTCTTTACAGTTCTGTTCAGTCCTTCCCACTCTGTAAGGTGACCTCTTCAAATAACATTTTTTTTCTGAACTACTTTATCCTGCTTTGTGTTACTAGCTCTCTTTTTATGTATATTTTTTGATCTCATTAACTAGATTATGAGCAGAAACAATGTGTTCTGTTTTGCAGCTCAATAGTCCTATTACGATACCTCTTACATGGTAATGATCAGGAAGATGTAAAGTTATTGGAAAGAGTATGAGGAAATGGGTGTTTCCATACCTGGTTGCTAAGTTATTGTTACAACTGTAAGGTGACTGGGCACTTTTTGTCAAAATGTATAATATGTATGCTCTATCTCCTTTATAGTTATCTTTTCTAAAGAAATGCTATCATAACATCAAGATGAATATACAAGGATGATTATATACTACAATACTATAAAATACTTTTATAAAAATAGTATAAAATACTATTACAATACTATAAAACACTACAAAATTTTTGTAGTATTTTATAAACAAGCTAAATGCATTAGTATAGATTATGTTAATATATCCAGTGGAATAAATATGCAGTTGTTAAAAAAGAATGAATAGGTTCATATTTACTCATCAGAAAGATGCTTTTGATATATTATTATATATTTTTTTAAATCTGAAGGACAATTTTGAAACAATGAAACAAAATAAATTGTGTGTATGTGTAGGGGTAGTGCACTGATTAAAATGAACCAATTTCACTAGTACAGCTGACTGCTGACCAAAAATGAGATATAAGTCTATTTTGAGAAACATTAATAGATTTCTATAAAAGTTAAGTAAACTGTTAAGCCTCAGTTACTATCATTTAAAACAAGAATGAAGAAAAATTGAATTAAAAATATTAACTGCCATTCTTGTCTCAAATTTGAAGTTATGCTTTCTAATTCTATCATCATTACTAACTTTTAATGCATTGAATCATAAAGGCTTGCTCTCTCAACTATTTTAATACTCTTCACATCATTCCCACTAGGTAGATACTCTGCCAACATTTGCTTCATATACTAGCAGAGAACTCATTACCTATGAAAGTGGCTGATTTATTTCTGGACAACTCTATTAGAATTTATTTTTCCCTGAAACCAAAATCTCTCTTCTTATAGCTTCATCATTGTTCTGTTTCCCTTTGGGGACAAATAGAACATTTTTCTCTCAACAGCCTATCTAAAACTTGAAGATGGTTGTTCTTGTTCTAATAATTTACCTTGTCCCCTACATATAGTTAATGTTTAAAAGATCTCTTAGTAGCTTTGTCTTGTCGTCAGACAAAAAAATAAATGACAGTGAAATTAGTCAGTACCAATGTTTATTACAACTTAATTCCAAATCTAGATGTTATTGGTAGTGTTGGATAAGACAATGTATACATTTGTGGTTCTCTGTAAACACTGCAAAATTTTGGGTTTCTAGAAGGGAGAATTTTTTTATACTTATGCCTTCCTTCTCTCCCACATTCACATTACCCATGATATAGTTAAGTATATTATGTGCCCACTCAACATTCAGAAAACAAAGATCATGGCATCTGGTCCCATCACTTCATGGGAAATAGATGGGGAAACAGTAGAAACAGTGTCAGACTTTATTTTTGGGGGCTCCCAAATCACTGCAGATGGTGATTGCAGCCATGAAATTGAAAGACGCTTACTCCTTGGAAGAAAAGTTATGACCAACCTAGATAGTATTCAAAAGCAGAGACATCACTTTGCCGACTAAGGTCCGTCTCGTCAAGGCTATATGGTTTTTCCTGTGGTCATGTATGGATGCAAGAGTTGGACTGTGAAGAAGGCTGAGCGCCGAAGAATTGATGCTTTTGAACTGTGGTGTTGGAGAAGACTCTTGAGAGATCCTTGGACTACAAGGAGATCCAGCCAGTCCATTCTGAAGGAGATCAACCCTGGAAGGAATGATGCTAAAGCTGAAGCTCCAGTACTTTGGCCACCTCATGCGCAGAGTTGACTCATTGGAAAAGACTCTGATGCTGGGAGGGATTGGGGGCAGGAGGAGAAGGGGACGATAGAGGATGAGATGGCTGGATGGCATCACGGACTCGATGGACGTGAGTCTGAGTGAACTCCGGGAGATGGTGATGGACAGGGAGGCCTGGCGTGCTGCGATTCATGGGGTCGCAAAGAGTCGGACACGACTGAGCGACTGAACTGAACTGAACTGAACTGTCCTGGAAAAAGGTCAGTTTTCATTCCAATCCCAAAAAAAGGCAGTGCCAAAGAATGCTCAAACTACCACACAAATGCACTTATCTCACACGCTAGTAAAGTAATGCTTAAAATTCTTCAAGCCAGGCTTCAACAATACATGATCCGTGAACTTCCAGATGTTCAAGCTGGTTTTAGAAAAGGCAAAGGAACCAGAGATCAAATTGCCAACATCCGTTAGATTATCGAAAAGCAAGAGAGTTCCAAAAAAACATCTGCTTCTGCTTTATTGAATATGCCAAAGCCTTTCACTATGTGGATCACAACAAACTGTGGAAAATTCTTAGAGATGGGAATACCAGACCACCTGACCTGCCTCTTGAGAAACCTGTATGCAGATCAGGAAGGAACAGTTAGAACTGGACATGGAACAACACTGGTTCCAAATCAGGAAAGGAGTGCATCAGGGCTGTATATTATCGCTCTGCTTATTTAACTTTTATGCAGAGTACATTATGAGAAACGCTGGGCTGGATGAAGCACAAGTGGGAATCAAGATTGCCGGGAGAAATATCAGGAACCTCAGATATGCAGATGACACCACCCTTATGGCGAAAAGCAAAGAACTAAAGAGCCTCTAATGAAAGTGAAAGAGGAAAGTGAAAAAGTTGGCTTAAAATTCAACATTCAAAAGACTAAGATCATGGCATCTGGTCTCACCACTTCATGGCATATAGATGGGGAGAGAGTGGAAACAGTGACAGACTATTTTTTTGGTCTCCAAAATAACTGCAAACGGTGACTGCAGCCATGAAATTAAAAGATGTTTGCTCCTTGGAAGGAAAGTTATGACCAACCTAGACTGCATATTAAAAAGCAGAGACATTACTTTGCCAACAAAGGTCCATCTAGTCAAGGCTATGGTTTTTCCAGTAGTCATGTATGGATATAAGAGTTGGACTGTGAAGAAAGCTGAGCACCGAAGAATTGATGCTTTTGAACTGTGGTGTTGGAGAAGACTCTTGAGAGATCCTTGGACTGCAAGGAGATCCAACCAGTCCATCCTTAAGGAAATCAGTCCTGAATATTCATTGGAAGGACTGATGCTGAAGCTGAAATTCCAGTACTTTGGCCACCTGATGGGAAGAACTGACTCACTGGAAAAGACCCTGATGCTGGGAAAGATTGAAGGTGGAAGGAGAAAGGGACGACAGAGGATCAGATTGTTGGATAGCATCACCGACTCAATGGACATGAGTTTGAATATACTCCTGGAGTTGGTGATGGACAGGGAGGCCTGTTGTGCTGCAGTCCATGGGGTCACAAAGAGTTGGACATGAATGAGTGACTGGACTGAACTGTCCTTATTAAATAGATGGCTTAATTAATTATATTCACCAATGTATACAACAGATTTTTCTTGATATACTAAATGCAAGATTTGGCTTAGGTATTTCAAATCTGAGGAATATTGATCTCTGATATTTTGCCATGAGACATTATTAGGCTTCTGATATTCTGTGTGATTTGCTTCTGGATGAGAACTTCACACTATTACTTTAGCTATTACAGAAGAGCCTTTGGACAAGGAATTGTTAATAAATAGATTTTTATACACTATGTCTGTTAATCCTAGAAAGTGAAGCTTAAAAGCTCAGAGAATTTCTATTGAGTATCTTTGCAATAAATGTTTTTATATTAATACTAAGTTTGGATTTAACTCACTGAAGGTTAATGTCCTATTAGTAGATGGTACTCATTATTCTGTTTGATATATATATATATATATATATATATATATATTTACCTCTTACATATTTTTTATGGTCATTGCATCTTATTGATAATAATGAAAATAAAATATTTACTTGAAAGGATAATTCTCCCTACTCATGCATCAGCATCTTCAATTTTTATTCTGTTTTTTAACTATTTACCACAATATTGACAGGCATTTGATTGCATGGCCTAGTTCTAATTATAGATATAGACTACTTCATGTGCAGCTAGATATTTCTAAGAGACTAAATAAAAGATGTAATGCTGTGAACAAAGGAAACAGCAGCATGTTTTTACTGTAAATTGACTGTTGTCATAAACAGTAATTATCAACACAGTGTTGGTATCATGATACTGTTTTGGCCCTCATCATTCAAACTATTTCTCTTTATATTTTACTGTGATTTTTTTGAGCAGGGTGGGGGAACCCAACAGCTGTCAATCTAATCATTATATTCAGTCTGCATTACCAAGCAAAATATATTTACAGCTAGATCTACACTGTTTTTACAAGTTTATTAAAAACATGTGTTGCCCAGTGCCAGGAATAGCTACAGAAAATGCTAACACCAGTAGGCAAACTGTCTCTTCACTTTCTTCCAAAGATATAGCTGCCCCATCACTTTAACTATGAGTTGAAAAGTAGATGTTGCATTGTAAAAATGTATATTGCAAATAAGAATCTGGTGTGTGTGTGTGTGTGTGTGTGTGTGTGTGTGTGTGTGTGTGTGTGTGTAGTGGGGAGGGGTGCGCTGATGGAGGCAATGAACAAGGGGAACCAGAACCATGACACTTCCTTGTACCGTTGATCTGAGATCACAGGCGAACCACTAATAAAATCAAGTTGAATCATGGGGCTTTTGGCACCTCAGTTTATTTTAAAGCATGTCATTACAGTGATATATTTTAAGCTGCATATATTTTCTTTGTAGAATTTTAATACTTTTCCGTAACTCATTGGAGTACTTTATTTCTACAATTCTTGGATTACTGACCCTCCCCACACCTCCACCACTCTTGAATAGTCTGGAGACATCACAGGACTCTTTCTACCTTGTTTGCCACTGGACCTAGCATAGAGGAAGAACTCAAGAGACACTTAAGTGACCGAATATTTGAAAGAAAGGAAAGACAAAAGAAGGCCCACTTTCTCCATTTGGCATGTAATCCTCCCGAGCTACTCCGTCCCATGTTGTTCCTTCCCTTCTCTGAATTCCTATAGCCCATATGTATTAATCACTCAGTTCATCACTTGGCTATATAATGTATTGTGTTACTCCCAAGTTGTTTGAGGTATGCACACCTAGCTCCACGTTAGTTTATTGACTCCCCAGGGCCTTTGTATTATTTCTTTTCAGCAACTAATCTTGGGAGGCATCCACTGGGCATTTAGTACATACTTTGTGTCTTCACTGTGTTAAAATAGATTTCAAACTAATGTGAGAAATAGCATCCTATCATCTGGTTGAAACATCCACTTATTTCATTCTTCAAAGACTCAGTGAACTTCCCAAGAATTAATCCAATGGCATAGAATGATTTGGTATTTCCCTTAATAGTGACGAAAGAACTTACCACAAGTTACAGTTGCTTTGTGCTGTTGAGTGATGGATGATAGATTGGTTTTTCCATCTCTTGATGCCATATCAGGTAAAGTTCAAGAATGAGAAATATATTTTCAAAATGAAAAGCACATGTCAATTTCCTTGTAATGGTCTCTTTCTAATAATAGCAATAAGCACTGAAAGGGTACTACCATAAAATGTTACTAAATAGTAACAAATACCCACTTGTATGGGTTGCTGTTATTATTAATTTACAAAGCATGTACTGGTCTAACTGTTTGTTTTCCCATCTGATTATGTATATTCATTTAGGCCAATATTGAGATAATATAGTGTTATCTGCAGAAGGAATCCTGACATGTCTTGTCATTAAAATCCTTTAAGTTTCCCAAGGACTGCAGTTTTCAGTTAAGCCGTTATTTTATTTTTTCTTTCTGTCTTATTAGTTTCACACTGTGCTTTGAGTAAAAGGATTAAGTACTTCATCATCTCTCCACCAAAAAAGGTAGTTTGAGACAAATAAGCAAATTGCTTCACAAATAGAGAACAAAAAATCTTCATCTGACTATCTGGAGTGACAGAAAGCCCCTACCATTTATTGACTACTGTAGGATGCATAAGTCAGGTGATCCAGGACTCCACACACAGTTTCCTGAACATTGTGCCTTTTCTATAATTTTCTTTATAATGAAATACTTATCAAATATTTTACCCCCCCCCAAAAAAAAAATCAAGCTGGAAGTTTACAGATGTCATAGAATATTGTTAGGAATAAAAAGAGATGACAGTGATACCAGTTGTCAGAAAATGACTCTAGCTCATGTGAAATAGAACCCAGTTGGCATTTTAGAAATCTTCAAATCATGTAAATTCTATTTACATTTGTAAGATCCTTTATCCTTACATGATGATTTCATCATGAATCAGAAAAGCAAACTGAAATAAATACTGATATGAATATTGTGGGTGACTTACAACTTGGCATAAAAAATGATAGACTTTATCTACAGATTTCATAAGCACTGCCTTTGCTTCCTGATTCTGTGCAGTCTCTTGACTGTCTTTGGATGGAGCTTTAAGGCTGGATCTCCTGTCCAGTTGTGGCAGAAGACCCTATGTATTAACTGTTTTTCAGGAATATTTAATGAAAGTTAACTGGGCAGCCTTCTAAAGAAACCCCTTTTTCTTTAGTCTTTTCTGCTTTCTTTTCTGTATTATCTGATTTTATCAGGTTTTAAAATGAATCAAGCCCATTTACCTCAAAATTGAACAATCATTCATGTTTTTTGAGGTAACTTTTCTTCTTAAAGAAGGCCATATCACATTATATAGTTTTCACATGCATATTCAGAATAATGGTTTTAAGTTTAATTCTGTTGCAAGAGTAGAAATAGGCCTTTGATACAATCATGGATCATCTACCCTTCAGTTTAAAAAAATAATGGAAAACAAAAACTCCTTAAATGGTGTTGGAGCAAGACTTGAGTGGCAGAATGCTCAGAGGAATCCAGTAAAGAATAAAACTTTGGAAATAATGAAAAGGATTTTTCTGTAACAAAGGTCTTTTTGGACAGTTGGAGTATGGTAGCCTTGAAAAGTGGTTTCTCGAACTTTCTTATTTAGCTAATAGCATTTTTTGTTTAGCTAATATTTCGCTCTGTGGAAACATAAAACTCTCATAAGTTGATAAAATTAACATGGCCTTTTGGTCTGATAATGTTAGCAACATTTCTCACGTGTCAGTATTGCATCCGGTGGTCCTGTGTCCTGGAGTTTTTGTTTAATAGTGTTAGTACATTGTTCATTTACATCCATGTGGAGAGCCTGGTCACTGAGATTGGTTATGATTCTCCATGTATAATACTAAAAGACAGCTCTTCAATTCCATATGAAATTTAATAGCCCAGACTAGGATCAAATTTAGTAATTTCAAAATTGTACAATCAGCAGTGAACATGTATCATAACTAGTTAGAAAGTATGTCTCACATTTGTTGCCTTTTTTTTTTTTTTTTTGGCCTAAGTAGCATATGGGGTCTTGGTTCCTTGACCAAGGATTGAACCCACCTTCCCCGCTTTGGAAATGCGAAGTCTTAATCACTGAACACCAGGGAAGTCCCTGGCACTCTTCAGTTTTTATTGGAATTAATATAATAAAGACTAAATAGTGTCAACAGTTTCCTATTATACTTTGTTGTGCTTCTAACTTTAACCTGTTTCCTTTTGTTCCTCGACCCATCTTTCCTATACCCTGTGGGTAAATTAACCTTCTTAAAACATCGCCCAATATAACCCTATTACATTGAATTTTTTTGTTACTACTACCTACAAATGAAGGCCGCGTTCCTCAACCTGCCACCTGACGCCATCTGTTCTCTTTCTGCCTGACCCATCACTTACTATTCCCCTCTGTGAACTCCAGTGGGTACATTTATCCTTCTTTCTCCAAGTTTTGACTATATCGTCCATATTTCTTTCTACTTTTCTACTTTCTTTTTGACTTTTCTACTGTCTTTCCTTCTAGTTGATGCACTGTGATATATGGAAAGAACATGAACTTTAGATGGACTAGTATTGGATTCAAATCTTGGATATACCACTTAGTAGATGCGTAGTCTTAAGTTATTTAATCTCCCTGAGCTTTGATTTCCTCTTTAGGAAAACAGAATTTAAAAAAAAAAAGCTCTGAGAGGATTAATTGAGGGTAATTTGATTCTCTGTCTCTCTCTCTCTCTCTCTCACACACACACATACACATACACACACAGTTCTGGTAGTAGGCATTCAGTTATTTTTTTCCCCAAGATGCCCTCTCCTCTCCCCAATTTTTATCTGAGTCCAAATTCAGCTGCTTCTTTTCCATGAATTAACTCCATTTTTTCCTGGTCATGAGCTAGAGCTTTCTTTTCAGAATTTCTAGAACATTTGTGGCCAGTCTTCAACACTAAGCAAGTGGATTACTTGTGAGTTACTTTGTAATTTGTTTATTTTATGTATTGTGTACAGAGCAATTTGTCTCCCCTATGGAGGAGTCATGAAGCATAGGTGCTACCCCATCCATAGATACTTTTTTATATCCCAAATACTAGTGGTAGTACACTGCAAGTGCTGGAAACTTAATGAACAGTTGTTGTTGCTGGTATAATGCTGATAACAATGTTTCTGGGAAATATGAAGTCAAGCACCACATATTTCCACAAAACCAGTTCTCTTCATCTACCCATTTTGGACACTTTTGACACCGGGGCTGTATACCAATACATCTATACCAGCTGCTTTGCCACTGTTCAATCTGATGACTTATACCCAGGCTATTTAGTTGTTAAATATTTTTATGTCTCCACTGCTTACGATATATGTCCTAATGCAAAATATTTATGAATTATTTTGCATACTTGTATTTCTTCCCCTTGGAAAGACTTCAACACTGCAACTTTCTTTTATTATCTGACTTGGAAAAGGAATGCGTGATTTCTGATGAATTGTGTGCTATTTTCTGGGAATTTCTCCACTGACACATCTTTTGAACAGAAAGGATTTGTTCCCCAAGTTCTTACTCATGAGCTTTCAATAGACTTCAGATGTGGAGAAGCATTGCCCGACTCAAATACGATTTGCAACTGCATTTGATTCACTTTCCTCCTTTTCATGAAATTGAGATGGACGGCTGAGCCAACTAAAAAAAAAAATAGTGTATGTGAATTGCATTTTATTTTACTAATATTAGATTGCCCTCCAAACTGATGCTTGATACTGCAGGGCAAAGTCACATATCTTGGATACTTTTTTCTTTTTAAGCCCAGTTAAAATTATAAGACAGTAGAGAGTATTGTTGATTGTGAACACCACAGTGTGTTCTGTTTCAAAGTGAGGTAACTATCTGGAAGAGATTTTCAACTTTGGATTATGATGGTGCTAATGGTTAAACCTGCATATCTTGTCTTTGATGTTCTGTCTGGGCTCATGTGAAATAATGGGATCAAAAATAAAGTGTACACCTTTCTTTTGATCTAAGTAGCCAAAAAGAAAACAAATTGAAAAAACCCATCTCCTGCCATAATTTAGCAAATGCCACTCCTCCAGCAAGACTGATTGGATTGTGGGGCTCTGTTTCCAGATTTGACAGGTAGCATACACTAAAAGGTTTTCGTAGACATTGTCCTTTGTCTTAAAGCCGTAAAATTTCAGATACAATTATATAAATGTGGCTTTGTACCTTTATACCATCTACAAAAATAAAGGCAGGTTCAATTAGTTTTTAAGAAACTTCTATCAAATGATTCGCTTCACTGTTAACTGATAATACAGTAGATGACTTATAGGACTGTGGGTCAGTTAGCTAGAAAGTGACAATGAAAAGATGCCAACCTAAGAATTTTACCTTGCCATCAGAGCCAGGCTACTTTTAAAAGGGATCTGTTTATTGTGTATTTTCTAGTGAAAATGGTCCCATCTTGTACTTGGTTGAAAAAATATATGTTTGCACACATACATATTCACATACTTCACGAACTATGTGTGCTGCTGTGCTAAATCGCTTTCATTTATGTCCGACTCTTTGTGACCCCATGGACCGTAGCCCGCCCAGCTTCTCTGTCCATGGGATTCTCCAGGCTAGAAGACTAGAATGGGTTGCCATGCCTTCCTCCAGAAACAAAGACTCTATTCTAAATGAAAACTAACCATTCCAAACTGTGGTCATTTAAAAAATGAATGTATGTGATATTCAAGTGTTTTCTATTAAGGGGGAAAAAAAAAGGTGGGGGAGGAGAGCAATAGATTCTTTCCTCAGGTGACCTGAAAAGGCTTAGCTCATGTTGACTGTGTCTGGAAGCTCTTGGCCCAAGTTAGTGGTTGTAGAGCCATTCTTTATGAAACCCTATGGTGTTTTGAATAGGTCTTCCTGTGGACAGGTCACTTGCTCTACATTTGGGCAGGGCAGGAAAAAACACACCAAAAGGAGATGATAGGTTACAGTTCCCTTTACAAGACTTTGTGTCTTAGGAGGTGGGAGGAGGAATCCAGGAGACAAGACCAAAACTGAGCTCTTCATGTTCTTTCTAAGACCAATCTCTCTTCATCTATGCTTTCCTCACCACTGTTTGCTTCTGTTTTTCCTGTAAATGATGCTACATTCTGTTCCACCGGGTTCCAGCCATCTCTTAATAGACCCATGGTGTAACATTTAAGCTCCTTAGCACATCTGCCCTCAAGGCCCTCCACAATCTATCCTCTCATCTCACTTCTTTCTCATCAGTCACTGTCCTGCTCCAAGCTGGGCTGACTTCCCTCCCCTGTTCTTTGCTGAGCACTGGTCCTAGGGCCTGGATGCAGCCTAGCCCTCTGTTCCTTTGTTTTCTCCACTCAGCCTGACTGTCCTTAACTAAAGTGTCATTTATACTGTTGAAAGTCTCCCTGGAAAAAAACCCCATCAACCAAAAGGCATCTTTTCTCCCAACTCCCATTCAAAATTGTCTGTAGCTTCTTGCCATCTAAACAAAGGCTGGTCTCCATGGCAGAGCATATGGGGCTTCGTGATTATCTTTCATCTTTCTTGTTTCCCAGCACCCTAGACCCACCTCCCCACACCTCCCCCACAGTTCTGTCCTACTGAACCAAGTTCCCCAAACTTGGCTCTCTCTGTGTGTCTCTCTGTCTATCTGCTTTCTCTCGCCTTCCCAGGTTCTTTCTTCTGCTTGCCATGTGCTCCTCCAGGGACTCACCCTCACTTGCAAAGTTCCTCTAAGAAGCCCCCTCTAGTCTGGTTCCTGATCGTCTCCTGCATACCCTCAATCCACTCTGATCCTAATCCTCAGCACACAACACTGAAATTGTCCTTTTACTTCCTTTACTTCACGAGACTATGGGCACCTTGAAGTCAAGACCACACTTTATCACTGTGTCCATAGAACAATGCCAGGTATAACATACTAATGAGGAACTTCCCTTGTGGTCCAATGGCTAAGGCTCCACGCTCCCAATGCAGGGGACCCGGGTTTAATCCCTGGTCAGGGAGCTGGATCCCACATGCTACAACTAAAGAGTCTGTGTGCCTCAACAAAGATCAAAGATCTTGCGTGCTGCAAGTAAGATCTGGACAGCTAAAGAAATAAATAATAAAAAGACACTAATGAGATTTCCTAATACTTAGAACAAATGTGGGGTTTGAAGTCTGTCTAATGGTTAACTCTATTTCCTATTAAGGACATAAATTGCTTAACAGCAAAGGTTGTACCTTACACAATATAATTCTGAGAGTGTGTTGCAGACTATCAGTATATGGCAGATATATACCGAATACTTTTGTCTTTATTCATTCAGATGAGTGTTGCTCTTCAAACTGTGCTCTCACAAAACTACACTTATATCAGGGCTGATGTTATTTCTTAAGACATTCTAAGAAATCTCTTTCACAGATAGTTTGGGAAACACCCCAGGAAATCAGCTTTATTACTTACTGTGACTTAGGTTGTTACTCAGCTTCGTCTTCACGTTTAGTTTTGAATTCAGACTTCTGGAGATGTGTTAAAATGCCTCAACGCCCTCCCCCCCCGCCCCCACCAATTTAGCAATTTTGAGCATATTTAGTAAATAGGACTGTACATTTCTCAAGGGCTATGACAGTGTCTAGCACAGTATCTTCCTTAAAGATATAAATGAAGGAATGAATGATGGAAAGAAATGTGTGAACAGCTCTGAAATATACTCACATATTTTCAGTTATCAACATAACTGGAGTACATTTTGGAGGAGAAATTATTTCAACGTAAAATGAAAAATCATGATAATCTGCCTTCCTGTGCAAAGATGTGCTATTTTCTGAGTTGGGTAGGGAGCTTTGAGTCATTGGCAGGTGTGTTGGTATTTTGGTTTGAGTTCTTCTTTCTCCTGATGTCTTTCTCTGAAGTCTCTCTTTTCAGTCTCTATTCTTGGGCTTCTAGGCTTACTTAAGACCTAGACCTATTTCAGCTTCTTTCCTCGTAAATTCTTATTTTGTTTCATCCTATCTTTCTGTTTCTTTTCTTTTGTTCCAGTTATTGGATTTTCTGATAGTCTTCTGCAAGATCCTCTTATCTTTATGAAGACCCATGAAATTTTAAGATCTTAGTGACATATATAGCTCGTTAGCATAGATACGTTTAGTGTGTACAGTAGACTAAAGAATATTTTTTAAGAGTAGGGCAAACAGGAAAAAAAAACATTTTAAACATTATTTTCTTCTTTTAGAAAGATATGTAAGTCTGGTGAAATAAATGAACATTGTCAGGAGAATGACTCTGCTTGAGTCAACTTAAGGAGAAAGAAGTGATAATAAAGTCAAACAATTACTGGGCAGTTTCTTTAAAACAATAGCCATGAGGATTTGTTGTATTCTGAGTGGTACAGTTACCTTTGCTCTCATACTCATAGGCTTGCATGTTTGTGTATATATAATTATATATTATTAAAAATATATAATTAAAACTGAATACTGAGCATTTTCTGTTTTGAAGTTTAAAAATCATTTTTAAATACTCAAAAAGTCAGCTTCCATTCACTTTTCTGGAATATTTAAAGAAAAAAGTGCCCATGGAAGTAAAGGGGACATATTATTTACATATCCCATATTTACTAGTAGTAATCAGTAATACATATCCCCTCTTTTTACCATGTTGACAAGAGAGACACATATTTCCTAATGTAGGCTATGTCCTCAGAAGGCAGCCATAGCTTTCCAGAAGTGTACAAGTAGCTTCAGTGACATTTCATCACATGGTTTCCAATGTACAAGCTTTTAAGCCTTCAGCCCACTGGGTCACCTTTAAAAAGGAACCATGTCATTTGAAAGAAGCTTAAGAAAACTAATAAAGTGCTGGTAAGTGTGTTGGAAATGGGTAGCACAGTGTTCACAGTTGCCCCTTTGCCTTCCTGGTCCCAATAAACCTCCGCTTTAAAATAGGAGTGACTCAGAAGTCAGAAAAAAGATGGTGACTATATGGAATGATAGCAAAGACCTTGTGCCAGGGACTATAAGCTAATGGCATATTGGACTTGTGACTGTTTCTCAGAAAATATATTTATCTTCTATTATTGAACAAAATAAAGCACTTGTCATAGAATATAGTTTGCCACATTTGTTTGTTTGGGAGGAAAGCTCAAAGTTGTTCTTACTCTTTCGGGGGATTATCAGAGTGATGATAGTAGAAAGCTCCCAAGCCCAGGAGCCTGAAGACATGGTTCTAATCCCAACCTTGACAGAATCAGAGCTCACTTAATCATATCCGTGAGTTAGATTTTCTAGAGCAAGGTCACCTAAAATGCACCCTGTCTGTATCTGTAGGTATAGATGTAGATACAGTCTCATGGAACGCCTCCCTGCTAGTCCAGTGGTTAAGACTCCATGCTTCTAACGCGGGGCACGCGGGTTCATTCCTTTGTCAGGAACTGTGGTTCCACCTGCCCAAGGAAAAAAAAATTTAAGTGGAGGAGGGGGACAACAATACTTTTATCTCCTGTGGTTGTTCGCAAAGCATGTTTGCATATACAACTCTTTGAGTAAAGAAATCTACCTAACTTTATTTAATCTAGTGCTTCCAAAGCTTACTGAAATACAGATTTTTTTTTTCTCATAGAATATGTTAAAAATCTCAAGAAACTTGTATTTTCATGAACATACTTTTGGAAAAGGCACTTTTTGGCGTTGGGCTTCCCACCTGAAAATTGAAGGGGTAAAACTGAATAATTTCTCTGGTCCCTATTAGGTGTCAGATTTATAAAAATCTCAGTTGTGTGGTCACCAGAGTCAATGCCAGGGCGAAGGATGATTTTTCTGACAGAAAGTTGGTAAAAAAAAAGTTTTTTTAATATGTGTGTTTACTATCACTTAAACTCTCTCTCTCTCCATCTTGTACTCCTTTAGACTCCTTTAGAAAATAATTTAAAATCCACACACTATCCCTTAATTTTGAATTTAATTTAAACTTAATTTCTATCGAGGGATAAAACGCATGTTAAATTTCCTATACAGTTTCCATTTTAAAATGTGTGTATGGTAAGTCCACAAGAAAACATATAAATTTCTCAAGGCTTTATGATGATTGCTGTAGTTGCCATTGCACCTCCCTCCCACCTCCACCCACACAGCAGAGATCAGGAAGACTATTCTCTTAATTAATTTTTTTTTTTGAAAATTTACTTTTTTTTCTTTTTTTTTCTTTTCCCTGCTTCCTTCAATAGAGTATGTGTTGTGTGCCCACAAGGTGGCAGGCACTGTGCTGCCCGCTAGGGATGCAGGAGGGAGCCAAGTGAGATGAGGGTCTTATCTGATGATCTGAGAGTTTAACAGAGTGAGGGACAGTAATCAAGTAAGCTCAGAAACTAAACAGGAAAAGTTCAATGCAATCACATGCTACAAGTAATAGATATATGGTGCCATCAGAGTACATAATTGGAGGTTTGTCATAGGGAGAACAATCAAGGAAGGCTTCCCTGAGGAAGTGGTGACTGAGCTGTGTGAAAAGGAAGATAGAAGTTTGCTGATAGTGAAAAAAAAAAAAAAAAAGAGTATTCATGGACCACAAGACAGTTCCACATTTATTTGAGCTGTTGTTCAGTTGCTAAGTCGTGTCTGACTCTGCAACCCCAGGGACTGCAGCATTCCAGGCTTTCCTGTCCCATACTATCTCCTAGAGTTTGCTCAAATTCATGTCCATTGGGTCAATAATACTATCCAACCATCTCATCCTCTGTCGCCCACTTCTCCTTTTGCCTTCAATCTTTCCCAGGATCAGGGTCTTTTCCAATGAGTCAGCTCTTCACATCAGGTGGCCAAAGTATTGGAGCTTCAAATTCAGCATCAGTCCTTCGAGTGCATATTCAGGGTTGATTTCCTTTAGAATTTCCACATGTATTACTGTACTTAATCTTCATTTGTAATTCAGTACATATTTATCGAGCTTCAATTACATGCCAAACAAGGGGTAGACACTGAATCTCCCTTTGAAAGAGAGAGACTGGATAGACTTAGCCCAGAGGGTGAGGTACCTGAAAGAATCATAGTAATTTGTAATTAGCCGAGACCTCAGTCTTTATATTTCTACAAATGTCTTGGTGACAGTATAACACTATACGGAACATTACATAAATATGAGCAAAACAGTCTTTCAGACATTCATCACTTTCTTTTTGTGGGGGCAGGGGCACTTTGGAGCAATGTTCAGTCATTTATGTTATATTCTCAGGATCACTGAGGGTTGGTACTAGAAGAATCCTTCCAACCACCTCATCTTACACGTGGGGAACCTGAATGATGACATCATATTTTAAATATGTTACAATTCAGAGTTATCACTAAGTCAGACCTTTCTTTCATTTGTCTAGGCTTAAATTCTTATTGCATGTATCATGGATCAGAGTTGAAAGATCACCCCCAGCAAATCTCAGGGTAAAATTCAATAATATAGTTGGTTCATTAGGCAAATGGAACTTCTCTTCGCAAAGCCAGTATCGTAGAGAAAATTGGCTATGCCATTTAGTGACAAGGCAGAAGGCGTCTCCTTCTAAGGCTCTCAGTATTCCACTGCACATAATTTTGGGCACACTGCAATGCTTCTTATTTTGGAAAGTACTCAGTATTGGGTAAATTGTTTAAAAGGACACTCCACCACTTTATCTTGTGTTTTTGAATGTTCTTTTGTTATTGAGAGTTGTATTAATACTTGCTTTTCAACTACTAAAAAAGAAAAAAATTTTAGAAATAGAATTAGATATGAAACTAATACCTACTGTGAGTAACATGCTCTATGTCTCCCTGTGATGGGATCTGCCATTGTGTCACTGTGTCACCATAACTGTGGGGAATAACTCTTAGACTCTTCACTGACTCATTCAAAACTGTTTTGATGCCATTTTCAAGTTGTTTGCCCTTTAATTATCTGTCTCCCTCTCCACCCTCTCTCTATATATGTATATGTTAAATGCCGTGAAATAAGTCTCAAAATACAATGAAGAAACTCCTATAATTATTACCAATAATTATCACAGAATAATTATTCTTGGTTATTGAGTTTTTATTACATTCACAATGAGTGATAATGAATAAATATTTTTTTTACTGGGGAAAGAAGCAGGTGGGGTTAAGAAAAAAACATTTCTTGAGCACTTGCCATTCTTTATGCATAGCCATTATAATTTAATTCACAAAAATGTAGGCATTATCAACATTCTTATGATACAGAAACTGAGGCTCAGAGAGATTGATTTTTTGACCAAGGGTCACATAGTAAGTGGCAAAGTTGAGATCTGAACCAAGTGCTTCTAATTTCAAGTCAATACTCTCTCTGAAATGGAAGGAGTGGAATATTTTTCTTCTAAAATCATCTAGCTATTGAAGTGTTGTGTTGCAGAAAGATGTAATGAGAATTGAACCATCAAGTTGTTATCAGGAGCTTTCTGTATCCATTTTACCAAATTGCCAGAATTCCAGAATCCTTTTCTCTTTTTGTCTGAATGCATTACACAAGTCTAAGAAGGTTTGATAATAACGTAGAAAATTGTGTTTCTTAGGAATTGATGAGTATTATATCACATCTTAAGATGGTTATCTGAAACGTGTCTGTGACAGATTGTATATAAAATTTAAGAAGGGATGTTCTTCAAGGTTTAAACAGAACAGAGTGACCTTGGGTAATTTGTTAGTTTTCTGTCCCTGCCCCTGTGGCCTTGAGCATCTCCTCCTGGCATCTATGATACTTTGTTGCCACCACCAGGTCCCTCCCTCTATGTGAGAAGCCCACCACCCCCCAGGCCTGTTAAACTCTCAGCTCCAAAGCCAGCTTTGAGTGGAGGGTGAGAGGACCCCAGCACAGAGTGTCCACACTTATCATGGTCCAGTCAGCACTGAAGGACAGCTCCTTGTGGGTAAATAGTCAATATCTGTCATTTCTATTTTGTCCAAAGAAGTATTGAGATAAAATTCGAATAACTTTAAATTGACTCTTTTGAAATAAACAGTGCAGTGGCATTTAGTATATTCTGTTGTACAGCCGTCACTTCGATCTAGCTTCAAAACATTTCTATCACTTCAAAACAGATCTATAAGGAACACATGTATACCCATGGCTGATTCATGTGAATGTATGGCAAAACCCACCACAATACTGTAAAATAATTAGCCTCCAATGAAAATTTTAAAAAAAGAAAATAAGAAGCCCTTATCCCTTAAACAGTTTCTCCACATCCTTCCTTCTTCTCAGCCCCTAGCAATCGGCAGTCTATGTTCTGTCTCTGTGGGTTTATCTATTCACAAAAATGGAATCATACAATAGGTGATTTTTTTTTTTTTTGGGTCTGGCTAGAACCCTTAGCATAATGCTTTTCAGAGACCATCCACCTGTCATCACGTGTCAGTACTTCATTCCTTTTTATGGCTGAATAATATTCCGTAGTCCGTGTGTATATACTATTTGTTTATCCATTGATGGGCATTTGGGCTGTTTCTACCTTGAGGCTATTGATCGAACATACTATCTGTAATTGGGCTTCTTAGGTGGCTCAGTGGTAAAGAACCCGCCTGCCAATGTAGGAGCCACAGCAGGGGCAGGTTCGATCCCTGGGTCAGGAATACCCCCGGAGGAGGAAATGGCAACCCACTCCAGTACTTTTGCCTAGAGAATCCCATGGACAGAGGAGCCTGGTGGGTTACAGTCTTTGGGGTCACAAAGAGAAAGACATGACTGAGTGACTGAACATGGGTACACCTATAATTAATTACCCACTCCCCCAAAAAACCTATTGCAAAACTTCCTGAAGTTGGGCACGCTTACAATTAGGGCTGAACCTGCCATTAAGTTCTTTTTGATGCTGACTCACTGAAATGTATTGTTATGTTACTTTGATAAAAGATATAAATGTATATGTTACATGTACTATACCAAAAATATGCAGAACTTTTAAATGTAATATGTAGTTGTTTATTATGTTTTTGTTTGTGTTTAGTACTTAATTTAGTAGAATTACACAATGTCTATTTGGGTAGTTCAGGTTAGAGACACAAAAATAAGCTCTTCCTCAAAGCTCTAGTCACCAAAAGTGTTATACTGTTTTCTCAATTAGTAAAGAAAGACTCTTGAAAACATTAAATTATCTGGCATGTCTACATATATAATAATTATGCAGCCAAATCTTTTCCTTTTGAAACAATTTATACATTACATAAACCTAAGTTTCTCATCCAAGTATCATTTCAAGAGAGGCAGGCTTGAATAATGGAGGCAATGGGGAAACATAATATTACGATAATGTTCTTTGGTGCGGTTTGGAAGATTTTAGGAAACATTTGGAACTATTTTTCTCATAAAGTCACTTAACTATTGAAGTGTTATGATAGCATTTTCCTCTGCATTGTATATAATACAAAAGGAGTCCAGTTAAAGGAGACATCAACTCTAAATATTCCTGTTAGAGGGATTTCCACCAACCAGGAAATTACATGCTCTGATTTCCTGGTATTAATTTAATCAAAGGATGCAGGAAAATAAGGAAGGGCTAGGTGATTTAGGGTGTCCCCTTTGCCTTCACATGTCAGTTTCTTTGCAGCTTTGTTTAACAAAACTACATCAAATTCTCAGATGGATGGAAAAGGACCTGAATTTTCAGCATAAATACGCACTGACTAAATTGCTGTGATTTTTTTTAAAGGAATATTTTTAACTAGATTATAAACCAGAACTGTTGAAATGAAGAAAATGTTTAAACTCTTCTTTTACTTACACCATCATTTTTGGCCTCTTTGAAGCTTGACAGATATGTGCCTCAAAAGTTTTAAACATCTGTCAAGTGTTAAATTAAGTTCCCTTGTGAGTTGACAACCATTATGTTCTTTGCATTTGACATATAGATACTAAGAGGTAATTGTTTCCTATTATAAAATAACTATGGCCTTTCTATCAATTTAAATTCTATCACTGATTAAAAGCGTAATGCTTTTTAAAGATATATAATCTGTTGAATGAGGAAATGAAAGCTGTTTCATGCATGCTTTGAAGAAGTGTAGAATATTTTTGTTATGTTTGAGCTCAAGAACAACCATTTCTGTTGAGGGCTGCCACGTTATCTGTTCTCAGAGATGACTAGAGGATATGGCTGTGTTATACATCAGAATGGATGAAATTCCTGGTCAGTGAACGCTGGGGAAAGCACTTGAGAGATCAAACCTCAAGAGAAGGGTATTCGTTTCAGGCTGTCACTAGCTTGGTCGTTCCCAACTCCTCCTCTCCTTAAAAACAAAACAGAACAAAACAATAGCTCAGACACCAGCTGAAGCAGACGGAGCTATTCTCTGAACTACATTGATTTTAAATGGAATTCCACTAAAAATGAAACATGCTTTGTGATAGCACTTTGAGTGGAGAACAATAAGTGTCAATAACTTCAGTCAAACCAATGAGATATTCTTCCATTTTCAAGTAGAATTTTCTGAGAAAATGAACTGAAGATGGGATCCAGAGACCAGTACCTCTCATTCTCTGGCAAACTTGACTAAAAAAAGTGAAGCCCTTTTAGGCTTCCCAGGTGGTTCAGTTGGTTACTGCCTGCAATACAGGAGACCTAGGTTTGATCCCTGGGTTGGGAAGATCCCCTGGAGAAAGAAATGGCAACTCACTGCAGTAATCTTGTCTGGGAAATCCCATGGACAGAGGAGCTTCATGGGCTGCCGTCCACGAGGCTGCAAGAGTTGAACAAGACTTAGCAACTAAACCACTAGGCCACTAATAATTGTCTGAAGTCCAGTGGAAATCAGAGAGTTAACTGTTTCCGTGGCAGGCTTAGTGCTACGTGATGCAGCACAGAAGCAAGCTCCCTGGAGTTTCTAGCAGGAGGCAAGGTGGGAGAGGGCTGTGCTGTGGTGTGTGTGCGTGTGGTTGAAACACCCAGCCTTGCTAGGGGGCGTGTAATCAAAAGCCTGGAGCCAGAGTTGCACAGCTCTAGTTAGGACTTGATTCTAACTTACTGAGAGGTTTAAAAAATCATTGGTCGGTATCTTAGTACATTTGGGCCGACGGCTCTGCTTGTTAATACATTTTACCTCAGGAAGATACAAAATTTTACATCCTCACTGTACCTATTCACCCTGATTCTGTCCTCTTGGATAGAGAACAAGCAACAGAAAACCAGTGGGCTCTGTGACTGTGTGAGAATCCTGGCTATGTGAAGATTTGCTCTTCCTTTGTTCTATAGCCACATGGCTGCCATCATACCCTGCTGTCTTGCTTTCAGACATTTTCTTCCCTCCTTTATGTCTCTCTTGAATTAGCCATTATTTTATAATCCAGAATACTTTTGGGCTTTCCACGTTGTCTTTTCCATGGGATCATGCCTATCTGGTCGCTCAGGTTTAGGAATGTTTCTCTAACCTAAGCTTCTACCAAATTCTATTGTCTCCATATTTTTTTCCTCTGTTGTTAAGTGTTTCACAATGCTTAGTGGCCACTTTCTTTCAAGTTCCTGATCATTTCCACATCCCCTCCTCATCCCTCCATCTCAGTTTGTCTGATTTAAGTCCAGAAAAGTAGTTTCCCTACTTGCTTCATCTGCCTACTCAGAGCTTAAACTCTTAGCAAAGTAAGTCAAGAATGTATCCAGTGTTGTGTGTTTGCCAAGTAAGACTTCCAGATGGTGTCCTCATGGTTGAAGTCCCTCACTACAACTATATATTGACTTCTGTGCCCCTTTTGTAATCTCTGTTACCAAACCATATCCTCTACCTGACCTGTGGCAGTTTGGAGTGTACTTATTTAAAAAAAAAAAAAAAAATCCTCATCATTTTCTCCCTTTTCTCTGAAACACTTCCACTCTTGGGTCGACAATCTACGTGATCTTTGTGATCTACATAGCCCTCTCCTTTGAACACATCCTTTTTCCTCTGGACAAAGTTTTCCTGTTGGCTAGGGTTTACTCTTAACAACAGCACTTTTACTAAAAAAAACACTAGTATTTAGTAAATGATTACTATGTGCCACATTCACTGCTAGATTATTAACATCCGTGAGTTCATATATGAAGCTAACAGTAATTCCTGTGGTATAGTGTAAGTCTCTCCATTTTACCTAGGAAGAAGCTGAGGCTTGGGAAAGTGAAGAAACTTGCCCAAGCCTACTTTGCTAACAAGTGATAAGGCCGGGATTTGAACCTAGAATTCCCATATTCCAGACCGGGCATGTTTAATCAGTCCCAATGGCTCAGCAATAAAGAATCTGCCTGCGAATGCAGGAGATACGAGTTCAATCTCTGGGTCAGAAAGATTCCCTGGAGCAGGAAATGGCAACCCACTCCACTATTCTTGCAGTCCCATTGACAGAGGAGCCTGGCAGGCTACAGTCCATGGGGTCACAAAGAGTCAGACATGACTAAGCAACTGAGCACACACATAGCCCTTAAGGGCACACCTTATTACATAAAAATTCCAAGTTAAATCACTCTCTCATTCAAACTTTGTGCATGGGTGTACAGACCCCTTAGGCTCAACATTTTTATTCTAGTTGGTTTCCCTTTAATTTTTCCCTGAAACTTTCTGGGCATTTTTACCACTTGCTGCTTTGTTTTATCCCCCATGGTTTCAGATTTTACAACTGTGTCTGAGTGTTTTTCTCCCTCTCTTCCTTCCAAAATTTAGCTTAGAGTCTTTTTGATGATACTGGCAAATTAGAGATATTCTTTCCTGGCTTCATGAAAAACACTTTTTCTGATGTATTCTTCCCTTCGTTGGCATTTATAAAACCAACTCTCAGAACTGTCCATGTAGTCACCAGTTTATGCCTTATGTCCTATTTTCTCTTCTAGGTTTATAACCTTCTGTTTTAAAAAATAAAACACCAGGCATCCATACCCTCCCACCACACCCTCTCCCCCACCCCCACAAAGTCCTTGAATATTTTTCTGAGGTGGCAATTTTTAACAGTTCTCAACTCTGGTGGCACATTAGAATCACCTGATATGAACAAATACCAGAGCCCAGGCTCCCACCCAGATCAGTTGAATCAAAGTCTCTGGGGATGGGTCTGAGACATTCCTAGTATTTTAAAACTCTCCAGTATTTTAAAACTTCCGCTATGCAACCACAGTAAGAGCCACAGCCTTATGAGCTTTGTCTGGCAGTAGCATTCATTCCCACTGGAATGAACAGGAGTGGGTGCGTTTTATGAGTCTGAGCAGGCTCCTTCTCCCACTAATATTCATGCTGCAGAAAGATGAGTCTCCTACTTAGCTTGGCTACAGCTTTGCTCCCAGGAATAAATAAGTTCTATGAGGATTCTCTTCTGACTGCAATTAGTAAAAGCACTGTGCTTACCTCCCAAGGTCTGAGGATCCTCCTAGGGCTCTGTGGTGCCTCTGGAATCACCCTCCACGGAGAGCCAGAACCTTTGGTGTCCTTCCAACCACACTTTTCTTCCCATCTCTCTGGGAACACATTCTTTCATTGACTCTTCCCTTGTCATTTCTTTTACTCTGCTTTGTCAACGTCTTTTTTTAATCGTATTGCCTTCTAAGAAGACCTCCTGCTTCTGTTTTGATCTAGGTCAGAGAGACATTCTAAAATCTGTTCATCTTCTCCAGCAGGAAACAAACTGGCAGGTAGGGTAGACCCAACTAGGCAGGAGCACATACAAAAATATTATCTATGAGATGTGACTCCTGTTTTCTGGGGCTTGCTTTTTTAGTTGAGAATGAAAAATAAAGGTATGTGAAAGCAAGAACATGCATAGTCATTAATATTCAGGAGTCTCAGAGGAGGCACTTTGAAGGTGGGTCTTGAACTGAAGCTTTTAGGATAAGAATAGAAGGGAACCTTGGTTTGATTGAGCAATGTAAGCAAAGGTGTGGTGATGATGTTCAATATAGATTACATGGGAGGATTGATCAAGGTGGCAAACTAGGAGGATATGGATCTCACCTCCTCCCCATGAACACATCAAAAATAACATCTATGTGTGGAAAAATCATGGCTGAAAGCTAAATGGAAATTGGAAGAAATTATCCATACATAATTGGATGAAAAGGGAAGAAAAGTGATTGGGTTAAGACTTATGACCCTGGAAAGGGGACTCAGGGGCAAAGGGCAGAGACCCGCCCTGGGGAGTGAGCAGACTGGACACCCCAGTTCTGGGGTCTTACACAGGGGAGATGAACCCCCTTGTCTGGTTGGAAGCTGTCTGGGAATAACAGGGGGCTGCAGGAAACCTGGACTTTGCTCCCCAGGAGAGAGCAGGGAGAGCACACAGGGTGGACAGTGCGGGGGGAGCACAGCTATCGTGGTTGCCGAGTTCCCCAGGCGAGGGAACGCTCCAGTCCTGCTCACTCCACCTGGCAGCATGGATGGGACCTAGGGCTGCAAAGACTGGAGAGAAAGCCTATCTGTGGAACACAGAATGGGTCCTGGTCCCAGGAAAGAGCGTTTGCTCAAGCAGCACACCAGAAGTCACTCCGCCACAGCTCGTGCCCCATGTATGCTGAGAGAGTTCACACAAGCCCCACCCGCCCTACTGTTAGGCTCCACAGCAAAGCAGAGGGAGCAGAAGCTACAGCAGTTATCAGCCGTGAGGGACAAAGGAGACTTGCGCCAGAGGCAGTATTTGAGCAAAGCAGGGGAAACAATTGCAGGCACAGACAGTACATGAGGGACGGCTTGGACCTTTGTCTGTAGTGGACAGGAGCCAAGAGTCTGTATTAACCTCCCTTCCTTCAACACTCCATCTCCTCTGGGGCAAGATTCCTGCTGCTGGGAGAGGAGAAAGCTTCCACTTAAAGGGGACAGAACCAACCAGAGCCCAACCCTGAGGGCTTCAGCTCCAGCTATAAGGGACCAGATCCCATCCCCAGTAGGGCATCGGGGGCCACTGAGCAGAGGGGAAGTCCCACCTCATACCCAGCTCCAGCTCTAGCCCCTGCACCTCCAGCCTCCACCCCCACAAAGATGATAGCTGCCAGCATACCTTGAGGAAAGATGTGACATCCACATCAAATCCAGCTCTCCCGTCAAAGGCACTGGACACATGCAATCTACAAAGGGACGCTCTCACATAGCAACACCCCTTCAAGACCACAGTAGGTAACTGTTTCACATGAATTCAGAGTCAGAGAAAGTTAAGCAAAATGAAAAATCAGGGAAACTGCTGTCGATTTGAAGAACAAGAAAAAAAATCTGAAAAATGAATGAAACAGATATAAACAATATACCATATTAAGACTTCAAAACATTGTTAATAAAAATGTTAACTAAATAGATAAACAGTGAAAATTTCAACAGGGAATTATAAAATATAAAAGACATCCAGTCAGAAATAAAGAATTCAATATAACTGAAATAAAAAGCATGCTAGAGGTATTGAATAGCAGACTAAGTTAGACAGAAGAACATGTGAGTGATCTGGAAGATAGAAAAATGGAAGTCACCCAATCAGAATAGCAAAAACAAATTTTTTAATGAAAACAACTTAAGAAATCTATGGGAAAAAAAAAAACACATGTCATCATATACTTTTTAGGGATTTTAGAAGGAGAAGAGAGAGAAAAGAGAATTAAAAAATTATTGGAGGAAATTATAGTTGAAAACTTCCTAAACCTAAGAAGGAAGCAAATATCCAGATACAGAAATCCCAGAACCTTCCAAACAAGATGAATCCAAACATTTGCACCAAGACTTATCCTAATTAAAATAGTAAAAATTAAAGAGAGACTTTTAAAAGCAGCAAAAGAAAAACAAAATGAACATACAACAGAATCCCCATAAAGCTATAAGTTGATTTCTCTGTAGAAACTGCAGGTCAGAAAGGAGTGGCATGATACTTTCAAAGTACTGAAAGGGAAAAACCTGCAACCTACTGTACTCTACCTAAAAAGATTATTATTTAAAATTGAAGCAGAGATCAAGAACCTTTCAGACAAGCAAAAATAAAGAGTTCCTAATACTAAACCTACCCTAAAAGAAATGTTAAAAAGTCTTGTCTAAGTGAAAAAGAAGGAAGAATCTATAGGAAAGGGAAATCCCATTAGAAAAGGCAAATATATAGTCAGAACTGAGGATCAACCACTTAAGTCAGTACAAAGATTAAAAGACAAAACATTATAAAAGCAACTATATCTGCGATAAACAGGTAAGGGATTAACACTAATACGTAAAATATGATATCAAGTGCACAGCATGGAAAAAGGGAGTAAAAAATATAGATCTTTAATAATGTATTTGAACTTAAATGACTACTAATTTAAAATGTATATGTTGATCAATATATATGAACTCTATGGTAACTACAAATCAAAAACCTACAATAGATACAGAAAAACTAAAAAGAACATTAGTATATAACTAAAGAAAACAACAAAGCCCAAAGTCAACAGAAGAAAGGAAATAATAAAGATCAGAGAGGAAATAACTAAAATAGAGGCCAAAAATACAATAGAAAAGATCAATAAAACAAGGAGTTGATTTTTTTAAAAGAAAGAAACAAAATTGATAAACTTAGCCAGACTCACCAAGAAGAAAAGAGAAAGGACCCAAATAAGGAAAATAAGAAAGAAAAAGGAATACTCTGAACAGTTGCATGGCAACAAATTGGACAACCAATTTGGACAAATTTAGAAGAAATGGACAGATTTCTAGAAACATGAAATGCCAAGACTGAATCAAGAAGAAACATAAAATTCGAACAGTCCAATCACTAGTAGTGAAATTGAACTTTTAATTTAATAAATTTCCAAAAGAAAAAAGTCCAAGAACGGATGGCTTCACAATTCTACCAAACATATAAGGAAAAGCTAAATATAAGGAAAAGCTAAATATAAATAAATATAATGCCTCGTTCATCATCACAGGAGATGGGGAATGTGACTACCTTAATGACCTTGGAGTTAGTAGTGCCAGAAGTTAAACAGATAGAAAATGGATTTGCAGCAAAAAAACATCTCCATGTCCTAAAATTCTTCAAGACATTTTAAGGGGGCTGGCTCAGAGGTTAAAGCATCTGCCTGCAATGCTGGAGACCAGGGTTTGATCCCTGGGTCGGGAAGATCCCCTGGAGAAGGAAATGGCAACCCACTCCAGTATTGGCTGGAGAATCCCATGGAGGAAGGAGCCTGGTAGGCTACAGTGCATGGGGTCACAAAAAGTCAGACACGACTGAGCTACTTCACTTTCACTTTCATCCCTAAGAGATGCATTAAAAATTGTTTATATATAAACATTTATCATAAACTTTTATTATATATAAAATAAATGTTTATAATAAAATTTTATTATAAATGTTTCAGTTCAGTTCAGTCACTCAGTCATGTCCGACTCTTTGCAACCCCATGAATCACACCACACCAGGCCTCCCTGTCCATCACCGTCTCCCGGAGTTCACTCAAACTCACGTCCATCGAGTCGGTGATGCCAACTAGCCATCTTATCCTCTGTCATCCCCTTCTCCTCCTGCCCCCAATCCCTCCCAGCATCAAAGTCTTTTCCAATGAGTCAACTCTTCACATGAGGTGGCCAAAGTACTGGAGTTTCAGCTTTAGCATCATTCCTTCCAAAGAAATCCCAGGGCTGATCTCCTTTAGAATGGACTGGTTGGATCTCCTTGCAGTCAAGGGACTCTCAAGAGTCTTCTCCAACACCACAGTTCAAACACATCAATTCTTCGGTGCTCAGCTTTCTTCACAGTCCAACTCTCACATCCATACATGACCACAGGAAAAACCATAGCCTTGACTAGACGGACCTTTGTTGGCAAAGTAATGTCTCTGCTTTTCAATATGCTATCTAGGTTGGTCATAACTTTCCTTCCAAGGAGTAAGCGTCTTTTAATTTCATGGCTGCAGTCACCATCTGCAGTGATTTTGGAGCCCCAAAAAATAAAGTCTGACACTGTTTTCACTGTTTCCCCATCTATTTCCCATGAAGTGATGGGACCAGATGCCATGATCTTCGTTTTCTGAATGTTGAGCTTTAAGCAAACTTTTTCACTCTCCTCTTTCACTCTCATCAAGAGGCTTTTGAGTTCCTCTTCACTTTCTGCCATAAGGGTGGTGTCATCTGCATATCTGAGGTTATTGATATTTCTCCCGGCAATCTTGATTCCAGCTTGTGCTTCTTCCAATCCAGCATTTCTCATGATGTACTCTGCATAGAAGTTAAATAAGCAGGGTGACAATATACAGCCTTGATGTACTCCTTTTCCTGTTTGAAACCAGTCTGTTGTTCCATGTCTAGTTCTAACTGTTGCTTCCTGACCTGCATATAGGTTTCTCAAGAGGCAGGTCAGGTAGTCTATTATTCCCATCTCTTTCAGAATTTTCCACAGTTTATTGTGACCCACACAGTCAATGGCCTTGGCATAGTCAATAAATCAGAAATAGATGTTTTTCTGGAACTCTGTTACTGTTTAAACAATTGCTTTATTGCTTGCTCTGCCGAAAATATCAGCAATATTTATTTATATTGTTTGTTAACCACATTGAAGCAAGCTATACGTGAATGAGATAGGGATTTGGAAGAGTGAGGTTCTAAGTTAAGTAGGTGTTAAAAATAATAATAATATAATATAAGGAAAAGCCAATACCTGTACTCCTTAATTCCAAAAAATTGAAGAGGATGAAACACTACCAAATTTATTATATGAGGACACAATTACCCTGATACCCAAATCAGACAAAGACACTACAAGAAAAGAATACTGCAGGCCAGTATTTTTGATGAATACCAGTGCACAAATCCTCAAGAAAATATTAGCAAACCAAATCCAACAATATGTAAAAAGAATCATATAACATGATCAAGTGGGATTTATCCCAGGGATGCAATAATGATTCTCTATTCACAAAGCAATCAATGTGATAAACTACATTAACAAAAGAGAAATCATCTCAAAAGATGCAGAAAAAGCATCTGATAATTTTCAACATGCATTCACAATAACACCTCTCATAAACGTTGGTATAGAAAGAACATATATCACAATAATAAAGGCCATTTGTAACAAACCTATAGCTAACATCATATTCAACAATGAAAAACTGAAAGCTTTTCCTCTAAATTTAGGACAAGGATGCCCACTCTTATCACTTCTATTTAATGTAATATTGAAAGTCCTAGCCACAGTAGTCAGACAAGAAAAGTAAATAAATAAAAAGCATCCAGATTGGAAGGAAAGAGGTAAATCTTTCCCTCTTTGCAAGTGATACAATACTATATATAGAAAACCCCAAAGTCCTGTCTGACTCTTTGCAACCCATGGACTCCCTGCCAGCCTCCTCTGTCCATGGAATTCTCCAAGTAAGAATACTGGAGTGCATAACCATTCCCTTCTCAAGGGATCTTCCTGACCCAGGGTTCAAAACCAGGTCTCTCACATTACAGGCAGATTCTTTACCATCTGAGCCACCAGGGCAGGTGATACAGTACTATATATAGAAAACCCTAAAGATTCCATCAAAAAGCTATTAGAACTATTAAATGATATCAGTAAAGCTGCTGGATACAAGATTAATATACAGATATCTGTCACTTTTCTACACACTAATAATGAACTATGAGAAAGAGAAAATAAAAAGAAATTAATTTCATTAGAAAGAATAAAATATCTTAAACTTAACCAAGAATTTAGAAGACCTGTACTCCAAAAACTATAAAATATTGAAGGAAATTGAATATGATATAAAGAAATGAAAAGATTCCCCATACTTTTGGATTGGAAGAATTATTATTGTCTAAATGGCCATACTATCCCACTCCCCCCAAAAAATCTACAAATTTAATGCAATCCCTATCAAACACTCATGACATTTTCCACACAGCTAGAACAAATAATTCTAAAATTCATATGGGCCCACAAAGTACCCCAAATGGTCAAAGCAATCTTGAGATTATCATGAACAAAGCTGAAGGTATCCTGCTTTCTGACTTCAGACTATACTACAAAGCTATAATAATCAAAATGGCATGTAACTGGCACAAAAGCAGACACAGAGATCTATAGAGAGGCCAGAAGTAAACCCATGCACCTATGGTCCATTAATCTACACAGAAGAGGCAAGAATATACAGTGGAGAAAAGATAGTCTTCAATAAGTTGTTTGGGAAAACTGCAAAGCTATATGTAAAATAATGAAATTAGAATAGTCCCTAACACCATATGCAAAAATAAACTCAAAATGGATTAAAGATCTAAATGTAAGACCTGAAACCTTAAAACTCCTAGAAGAGATAATAAATTTAACAGTATTTCTTTGGATCCATCTCCTAAGGCAAAACAAATAAAAGCAAATATATAGAAGTGGGCCCTCCAATACAGTATTGTAAAGTAAAATAAAGTAAAAATAAAAAAAAAAGAAGTGGGCCCTAATTAAACTTAAAGCCTTTTACACAGCAAAGGAAACCATCAACAAAATGAAAAGACAACCTACTGAATGGGAGAAAATATTTGTAAATGATATGGACAACAAGGAATTAATATCCACTGTATACAAACAGTCCATACAACTCAAAATCAAGAAAACAAGCAACCCACTCCAAAATGGACAAGAGATCTGAATAGACATTTTTCCAGAGAAGATAAACAGATGGCCAACAGGCACATGAAAAGATGTTCAACACTGATAATTATTAGAGAAATGCAAATCAAAACAATAATGAGATATCAACTCACACCTGTCAGAATGACTGTCATCAAAAACATCTACAGATAACTGTTACACTAAAGCAGGGAGGGTCAAGGGAGGGATAAGGGATTAAAAAACACAGACTGCTATGTATAAAATAGATTAACACAGGAATATATATTGTATAGCACAGGAAACTATAACCGTTATCTCATAATAATTTTTAATTATAATTATCTATGCTGCTGCTGCTAAGTCGCCCCAGTCATGTCCGACTCTGTGCGACCCCATAGACGGCAACCCACCAGGCTCCCCCGTCTCTGGGATTCTCCAGGCAAGAACACTGGAGTGGGTCGCCATTTCCTTCTCTAATGTGTGAAAGTGAAGTCGCTCAGTTGTGTCCGACTCTTAGCAACCCCATGGACTGCAGCCCACCAGCCTCCTCCATCCATGGGATTTTCCAGGCAAGAGTACTGGAGTGGGGTGCCATTGCCTTCTCCATAATTATCTATAAAAAATACTACATCACTATGTTGTACACCTGAAACATAATATCATAAAGCAACTATTCTTCAATTTTAAAAAACTATGGCTTATATAGAGAAGACTTTGTCTCAAGGAGATTGTGAGATAGGGAGAAGATTAGATGGGTTGGGTTAGTGGAGAAGAATAATTAGCAGAGTTTTGAGATTAATGATTCCATCCCACCTCCCATATTCAAATCAATCGCTAGACTCTAAAATGCCGAGGTCAAGCACTATGTCTTCCATGGGCTCCCAAGCTTAGCATAGTGCCTAACTAAGAGTAGTCATAGAAAATATATTTATGGAATGAATAAATTCTTCTCAACCTTATGGGGGTGTCATAAATCCCTTTAGAAGTCAGATGAAATTTATGGGCTCTTTCTTTAGAAAAATGCAAATAAGTACACACACATACACACACACAATCATCCATATAATTACAGGGGGTTCAAGGACTCCCTGAAGCCCATTCAGGGTCACTAGGTTAATAAATGGTGATTAGGAGATGTGTGACACATTATTTATGTCTTGCAGATTATCCAGACTCTCTCCCCATGATTTAAACTTAAAAGGAATTGTTCCATCAAGTCCATCAAGTTTTACTAGTTATAGAAAAGTTCTCTAGAAAAGGCATCACGAATAGATTTTATTGTTGTATAAGAATGTCTGTTTCTGTGGGTATACTCTGAAGTCTACTGTAGACACCTTTTCACCCAACTCATTCTCATAATCCTGTCTGTTGTTTTGAAAAATTAATGAACATTTTATATTTTTACAGAGTATTCAGTAAAATCACAATGTTATCTCACAATAATATGTAGTTGCTTTGGTAGTTTACCTATGTAACCTTATACCGTTAAATAAAAACGTCAGTAAAAGGAATTGTCACAAATTGTGTCCAAAGAAGCAATGTTTCCAACATTTTTCCTTTGCTTTCTATGAAGTATGGCAAGAATAGCCTCTAGTTAAACATGGACATTAACACAATAGGAAGTTAATATGTGCTTACCTATTGGAAAACTATTCAGTACTTGAGTATAAGCTATGTCTGCATAACATTTTGACTAAGAGGAAGTGGAAGAAGGGAAAGCATTCTTAATGTAAATTTTGATATTAGTGTCTAGATATGAGGTTCTTTCCTGTTCATTACTTCCCCTCCCTGAGGTTTGCTTCGATGTTTCTAATGACCAATTTCTCGTATCTACATTTAACACCCAACTTGAAACATATTCCTCAAACATGTTTTTCCTGTATCTCATGGTTTTCTGAGTGCTTTATGCAGTTACATCAATCAGAAATAATGGAAAAATCAGACAAGGTGATGGGGAATGGCAAGCTGTTATCATTTAGCTTGCCCTTCTCACTACTCAAGTGTCTGGGAAATTTTTAGACCACTAATGCTGTTGATAGCCCTAGTGCAAGGTGTGGAATTCAATGGCAGCTATTTTGAACAGATGTAAATGTAAGGAAATAGCTGAATTCATCAACCAGTTCTAGAGCTTTTGTGGCAGACTTGCTCAGATAATGACACCCAGAACATCAACAACTAGCTTGTTAGGCTACACAGGTATGTTTTATTTCTAGAACCTGTAGTCTGAGTGTAAAATGGATTTGTTGATATAAGCAGTCTCTGCTATACATCAGTTCAACATATACCATTTCAGCTGATCCTTAAGACAACCGTAGGAACTTGTTCCCATTTAATAAGTGAAAAACCAGTAGCTCAGTTAGGTTATTTTATTGGCCATGAATAACTTACCTATTAGGTGATGACCCTGAAATTTGAGGCAGAGACAATTTGCTTCTAAAAGTGCCTTGCTAAACTCCCCCTCCTGCTGAAGAATTTTAACATACGTACCCTACCTCCCCTCCCAGCCCTGTTTCTAGTACATGTGTGACACTGCAGTGAGAGGAAAACTTAACTGACATTGTGATCATCCTCTCTGGAGTTGTGAACACAATATGTATAAAACAATTGGAAAAGTTTGTAGTTTTGCACATAAGTGCCTGTGCCGTCAACACCAGCAGCTTCTTTAATGCTGAAGTGAAGCGACTCTTTGCAACCCCGTGGGCTGTAGCCCACCAGGCTCCTCCGTCCATGGGATTCTCCGGGCAAGAATACTGGAGTGGGTTGCCATTTCCTTCTCTTTAATGCTAGCAGGTAGAAATGATCAACTATGTCTCTTTCAATGAGAATATCCATAGTGTTTTCCAGTAAAAGGGTGACACATATGTGATAGACGATAACATGTTTGTTAGATGTTGGTCCATTCTTTAGTCAACTAGGGAACTTGGATTACTCTGCTCATCCATGGAGGCAAGATCTTCTCAATATGGCCCTGGGAGATTGGGAGTGACCTTGTGTCCTCTGTGGATGTGACTTTGGTCAGGGGTGTGAGGCCATTGGGAAGCAGCTTCATTTGACCTTTGGGACTTTTCATACAATTGTAACATTAAAATTTCCGATGGCAGAAATGCTTTTTCTAGCATGACATGGACACTCAGAGGTTGATATTTAAGTCCAGTATAGAAAATATAACTTGAAGTTATAAATAGGCACATACTTATAACTCTCTAGGTTCACTTTCTCTAACAATCACCTTCATTTCTGCAAAACTGAAACTTTATTAAGAACTACTTGTGCCAAGCACTGTGCTGAAGTTTCCTATTGATTATTGTATTTTACTCTCTCAATGACCCTATGGCTTTTTAAAAAAGGATCACCCCAATAATCAGAGTAGAGTGGTGTGGTTTTTGTTACAATGGTAACAATTTCTGTCAAGATAGGATTTAAAATATAACACTCATGAATTTCGTTATCCTTCCTTCCAAGAAAAAATAAATGCTATTTATGGGAATCTCAGTTTAATAATATCAGATGAGCAGAATTATCTTTTTTAAACTGTTAGCCTTGATCGAAGGCATTTAGATACTAAAGCCCCTCCTTTTAAGACAGTTCAACACAAAAGCAGGTCCAAGGGTTATCCGTGCATCTTACGTTTTAAATCTAAATTTAAACTTACATTTCCACCAATCAGAACTCAGAGTTACTATCAGTGTTGATCACAGAAAGAGATATGTTTCTAATTAACTAACTTTAAAGCCCTATCTTAATCACTTAGAGCATTCTTGTGCACATCTGTGCAGCAGGAGTAACTGAATTACCTCCATGGTGTGTGTGCGTCTGGGTGTGCGTGTGTGTTTAAAGCAATGCTGTAACTCTGTCCAAATGCAATTCAACACTGCTTTAAAGTTTAGAAGCAAATGTGTGCTTAGTAATGTAGTTTAAAAACTGAACCCCCCTTCTACCTTATATGTTCTTCTCTTGTAAATTGGGCTTGTTTGTGGAGGGCAGCCATTTCAAATACTGTGACACATACATCCCCAAACTTCTTCCCTCTTACTTCTGTGGGACCTAAATGAGCACCAGAGCCAGGGCCTCTCATGTGGTTTTGCTTCATCTTACAATGACATCAGTATCTTTCCATTCGCCTCATTTTTATAAAATTGTGCCCAGAATGAATGGCGATGCCAGTAAAGGAAACTGAGTCCTGGGAGTAATTTTTTATTAGACTAAATGAAGTGATATGATAAACAAGTACAACCTGACGTGACAATATGGCATAAAGCCGTGACACAAAATGTTTCATTCTCATCTTGTGAATGTTTTTTAAAGCTTTTATGCCTTTCACATGTCTTGTGTGTATATATACTGACCAGTGGAAACATAATTCGTGCTCAGATATTTACTTCTGTCAATGAATGACCAGATGGTTCTTGCCTATGTTGGAAGAGAATCATTTTGCCTATTCAGTAACTTGTAGGGACATTACATGTAACAAACTAAGCAGGATGATCTTCTGTAGCCTAAGTGAGAAACATGCAGCTTTCTCAACTTTGTAAAGTTGGCAGAGACTCACAAATGCCTTTATTCTTATATTTTAATTGAAATAGTTTGTGTATTTTTCCTACCAAAGCATCACATGCTCAATGTGGAAAACTATAGCAATACAGGCAAAAAAATGCTTATAAACTAATTTTTACTACTTTTTCACTTACACTTGGAGACTGATGATGGTGATGAGGATACGAAGCTGACATTTATTTGAATACATACTGTTTGTCCAACACTGTGCTGAGAGCTTTACATCAATTATTTTATTTAATTCTCCCCAGAACCCATGGATAGTAGTATTAATCTCATTTCATAGTGGAGGAAACTGAAGCCCAGAGATGTTAAGTGAATTGCCCACCATCACATAACTACTGGGTAACACAATAGCAGAACTAATTGAACCTGGGATTGCTGAACGGCTAACCCCATTGATTTCTAAGAGTTTACTAAGTCGTATATGTTTCAAATATTCCTTTCACTTGTTTTTCAGTTGAATTTATGAAGCTATTGATTTAGTAAAATATTTCATTTTTGCACAGACAAACCTATACTTTTGTGGTTTCTAGCTTTAAGTGCTATGTTTCAAAAGGCCTTTCCTGTTCTTAGTTTATAACATGGGAAGGAGAAAAAAAAAGTGCTAATGGTATGAGAAAAGAAGAATCACAGGCCAGAAAGCCAGGATATCTGCCAGAGTTGTTACCAATATGAAGGAAAAGGAGATGTGAAGGTGTGTTTGAAGGCAGTAGCAGAAGGGGATATAAAGCTCTTTCATTATAGCCACTGAGTCCAATAAGCCAGTTAAATATACTTCTTTTCATACCTCCTACCTTACTCTGGTTGGTGATGGACAGGGAGGCCTGGCGTGCTGCGATTCATGGGGTCGCAAAGAGTTGGACACAACTGAGCGACTGAACTGAACTGAACCCTACTCTGGTGGCTTCCCTGGTGGCTCAGACGGTAAAGCATCTGCCTGCAATGAGGGAGACCTGGGTTCGATTCCTGGGTCAGGAAGATCCCCTGGAGAAGGAAATCGCAATCCACTCCAGCACTCCTGCCTGGAAAATCCCATGGACGGAGGAGCCTGATAGGCTACAGTCCATGAAGTCGCAAAGAGTTGGACACGGCTGAGTGACTCCACTTTCATTTTCACTTTCACCCTTCTCTTTAAATTCCTGCAGCAGGATCTAGACTGGGAAGAGGGACTGGAGGAAAAGAGATGAAGGCTTATTATATATCTGGTGCTGTTTGAGAATCTCCTTTATTATTATTATTTTGAAAGTCTCTTTGAGTATCAGATGCCTTCTGTGAGGCAGTAGCCAAATGCCAGCACTTCTGTGTGGCACATGTTGTTCAGTTGCTCAGTCGTGTCTGATTCTTTGCAACCCCATGGACTGCAGCATGCCAGGCTTCCCTGTCCTTCACTATCTTCTGGAGCTTGCTCAAGCTCTTGTCCATTGAGTCGGTGATGCCATTCAACCATCTCTTCCTCTGTCATCCCCTTCTCCTGCCTTCACTCTTTCCCAGCTTCAGAGTCTCTTCTAATGAGTTAGCTCTTCACATCAGATGGCAAAGTATTTGGAGCTTTGGCTTCAGCATCAGTCCTTCCAATGAATATTTAGGACTCATTTCCTTTTCAGACTCTCCTGTGGAGACCTCTCACCCAGATATTGCCTGTCATATAGGAAACCCTCCCTGGATGATCTCTAATCACTTCCTTCTCTCAGCTCTGATTCCCAAGAGAATGTCCCTTGCACTCAAGGAGCCTTCCTAAGCATAGTCCTTTCAATATGGCGCATGACTCCCCTCCACTTGAACCACAGGGAGAAAAAGATCAGGTACCTTTTCCTGTCAAAATGGTAAAAATGGAGGCTGCCTTAATTGCTGCCCTTTCTCCTCACCTTTCCCTGTGGACAACTTCATACAGCCTCCTACCTTTAACATCTTGAAGTCCAGGCTTTCATCAGGGTCAGTGTCCCACATTTTATGGTGCATGCATTAGATTCTCCAAGAGCTCTTTTCTAGGAGCAAGAGGAGGCAAGCTTTTGAATTCTGGCAGCTTGGCAGTCACATATTTTGGGGAAAGAGATGCCAGCCTTTCCTTCTGGTTGCCATTCCAAGTCTCCATGGGAGGTTCTCATGCAGCACACCTACTCCTATGAATTTTCTCCTCTTACTTTCACTGTTAGAGAATTATCTATAAGAGTCATAGGGCCAATATTTCTACCTTTAGCAAGTCCTGGGGAAATATGGCAGCACCTCTTTAGCATTCATAGATATTAATCCTCAGTGTTAGGACCTCAGCTGAAACACCAAGATGATAGAAAAAGTCCCACTCCACATCATACAACATAGAGTTACTTTGTGTTGTGGAGATAGATATCATGTGATAGAAAGTTTCTAACTTTTTTTTGAGAATGGATTGTCAGTTATCACAGATGTTTTTTAATTAGTATATTAGTTTAAAAAAAAATAGTGGCCTAAGGCATCAATAAATTGACATTCATTTCTTCTAGAGGTATATATAGCTCCATTACAATAAAATGAAAAAAATCAAACTAGTGTTCTATATTGCAAAGCTATTTCTGTGTCACAGTGTGTAGTCCTTAGAAGCAGTATTTCGTTGATCGTGGTGACAACAAATTCAATATATCTAATAATCCTGCATAGCAGGTCTTCATTCTCCTTCCTGTTGATGTGACAGCCACTCCTTAATGAAACCTTATTTTGTATACTATTTGCATTGTAGATCAGGAATGAAGAGCTGAGTTTGCTTAAGCAATAGCTGAGCTGTTTATACTTTTTATATTCTTCCGTCAACAAATAATTACCCTTCAACCAACCTTACCTCTTGCTACTTCATATATGCAAACTACCCAAATAAAACATACTCAAAATCCCAAACCACACATCAGTATACAGAAACAATCAGGTTCCAGAAGAGCATAGAAGAGCTTATGCCTAACCCATTCTACTTCCTTTTTCCAAGGCGTTCATTCATTCAGAAAGTCTATATTGAGCAACTACTGTGCCCATAAACCTGTGAGGCAATAAAGTTGATTTTTCTCATTTATTTACTACAGGAAAGCAAAGAATAATGCTTGTTTTAACTCGAGTTTTATAAAATTGGAATCTTATCTCTGGCTTAAAGGTAATAGTGTAGTAAGACTTTACTAACTCACTGGTTTATTGTCTGTAATTCTCTGTTGGAATACATCGACACATGATTGGTTTTAAATGGCCTTTGGCAGTCTACTGTAGGGCCATGAGGCCTTTTGCTATCTGTACTTCCAAAATACATGCAGTTCCTGAATAATCTGGATTTTGGGTTCCTTAGAACTCAGTTATGCCCTGGCATACCTCTGAGCCACCAGGGAAGCACTATTGAAGTGTTAAATGGGTATAAATTAGGGCATGTATTGACAGTTCAGGTAGCATATGCAGTACTCTGAAATAGGCCAGGCCAATAAGATACAGACTGTCAATACAGCTAAATTACAGAATAACATTTTTAAGATTAGAAGAAATTTTTTGTTTTATATGAGAATTTCTCTCAATACTTAAGTTTTTCTAGGGCTTTTACTGTGTCTTTAAAGTATACCATCTCCACTTTTATCCACTTCAGTATTTAAGGAGATGTTTGTACATCTGTGTGTTTGTGACTCCCAATAATGTTATCATAAACTGTGAATGAAATAGTCTCTACGGAAAATATTTGCCCACTGTTCAGAAAAGGATATTTCAAGGTGAAGAGTAAAAACTTCTTCTGCAAATAATGTTAAACTTCGAAATAATGTTCACCAGTCCTGAAAGGTGACTATGGATTGCTGTGAATTTTAAACAATTTTTCAAAAAGCTTAGAAGAGGGAAATCCAGCCATATGTTAAAATGTCTGATTTTTCTTCTAATTCTTCTTCCTATAACAGCAGAATTTTGAGTTTGAGTGGGTGCTCTATAAATATCTGCTGATTGCCTAAGGAAATAGAATTTTTTTAAATGGTGAGTTTTTGTTGCTTTTTTTTTTAAGGAAGAATAAAACTTGGGCACAACTTTTCTCCATTGCCTCACTTTGGTGAATTTTCAGCTCTTCCCAGACATAGTGATCATTATCAAAATGTGAATTAATCATCACTCCAATCTCTCCTTCAAACCTTCTCTTCTGGTGTTTCCTATTGAATATCTATTCTAGTGTAGCAACTTAGAAATTAGCTCTAACAAGTTACTATAAGATTGAACCCTTAATAAGTATAGATACTAGAACTTCTGTATAAAGAAGATAAAGTAGCTCTTTGAAACAGGTAATAGCATAAAATGTTGAAAACATGAGAAATAAAAGGTACTATAAAAGCCTGGTACATATTTTTGGAAGAACTAAACAGAATTTTTATATATTCATTAAAATTAACCAGTGAATGTGTTAAGTATTAGATGTGTGAAGAGAGAATTAGTGATCTAGAAGCTAGATCTTAAGAAATAAAACAGTAAGAATTCTGTGTATATCTAGTAGAAGTTTCAGAAGCAAAATTATAGAAAATATTAGAAGCAAACCTCAATGAGATTTTGATAAGAAATTTCTAGAGATTATCAATTAAGTCATGGATTCTCAAACTGATACATAGATTTGATTTTAAAAGGTTAGAGGGTGCAAAAAAGATCTGTAAGATAAAGCAAAATTCCTTTCCCCAGTTCATCCCACCTCAACCTCCCTCCCGCACTGAGGCTACCACTTAACAGAACTTTGTTTCTTATCTTGCTATATTTTGATGTTTTAAAATATGAGAAATTGTCTGTTGACTTTCCAACCAGTAGAAATGGTGATTTAGTTGGCTCTCTTCCAGTATGAGCATACACATGGAAGCACACATACATTTTCACTCTCCCTAGCCTTCCAGTATAGCTATATCTCAACTTTTGGTTCATTAAATCCTCTGCATCTATAGCATTATCACTATATAAAGTTGTTCCCTTTTGAGCATCATTGTTTTCTGTAATGAGGTTTCCTTTCCTGAACAACTCTTCACTATTTCCTGGAGGTAAGTATTGCTTTAGTTTTCTTTTTGCTTGATTTCTGTGTCATTATCACAAACCCATTCCCAGCTCTGTAACCATCACTATTTTTTTTTAATATGGTCAGACACATCAGGAAGCTTATCATTTCCATTATTTTCCTTGCACGCCTCTTTCTTGGAGGCCTAGATTCTTTTGCTCCTGTTCATTCTTGTTGGTCCCTGGACACTTGAGTCAACTATTCTCTGGATCCCTCATTTTTCTCTTCTTTTGATTTCTCATTCTAGTGGGGGTATATCCACCAGTACCTCCTCAAGAAATGTATCTCAGTTCAGTCACTCAGTTGTATCCAATGCTTTGTGACCTCGTGGACTGCAACACACCAAGCTTCCCTGTCCATCACCAACTCCTGGAGCTTGCTCAAACTCATGTCCATCAAGTCAGTGAGGCTATCCAACTATCTCATCCTCTATCGTCCCCTTCTCCTCCTGCCTTCAATCTTTACCAGCATCAGGGTCTTTTCCAATGAGTCAGTTCTTCACATCAGGTGGCCAAAGTATTGGAGTTTCAGCTTCAACATCAGTCCTTCTAATGAACACCCAGGACTAAACTCCTTTAGGAAGGACTGGTTGGATCTGCTTGCAGTCCAAGGGACTCTCAACCGTCTTCTCCAGTACCACAGTTCAAAAGTATCAATTCTTTGATACTCAGCCTTCTTTATGGACCAACTCTGACATCCATACATGACTACTGGAAAAACCATAGCTTTGACTATACAGACCTTTGTTGGCAAAGTAATAATGTCTCTGCTTTTTAATATGCTGTTTAGATTGGTCATAGCTTTTCTTCCGTAGAGCAAGCTTAATTTCATGGCTGCAGTCACCATCTGCTGTGATTTTAGAGCCCAAGAAAATAAAGTCTGTCACTGTTCCCATTGTTTTCCCATCTATTTGCCATGAAGTGATGGGACTGGATGCTGAGTTTTCAGCCAACTTTTTTATTCTCCTCTTTCACTTTCATCAAGAGGCTTTTTAGCTCCTCTTCACTTTCTTTAAGGGTGGTGTCTCGTGCATATCTGAGGTTATTGATATTTCTCCTGGCTATCTTGATTCCAGCTTGTGCTTCATCCAGGCCAGCATTTTGCATGATGTACTCTGCATATAAGTTAAGTAAGCAGGGTGACAGTATACAGCCTTGACATACTCCTTTCCCAATTTGGAACCAGTCCATTTTCCATGTCCAGTTCTAACTGTTGCTTCTTGACCTGCATACAGGTTTTTCAGGAAGCAGGTTAGGTGATCTGGTACTCCCATCTCTTTCAGAATTTTCCACAGTATGTTGAGATCCACACAATCAAAGGCATTGGTGTAGTCAGTAAAGCAGAAGTAGATGTTTTTCTGGAACTCTCTTGCTTTTACTATGATCCATCAGATGTTGGCAGTTTGATCTCTGGTTTTTCTTTTCTAAATCCAGCTTGAACATCTGGAAGTTCTCGATTCACATACTGTTGAAGCCTGGCCTGAAGAATTTTGAGCATTACTTTGCTAGCATGTAAAATGAGTACAATTATGTGGTAGTTTGAACATTCTTTGGCATTGTCTTTCTTTGGGATTAGAATGAAAACTGACCTTTTCCAGTCCTGTGGCCACTGCTGAGTTTTCCAAATTTGCTGGCATATTGAGTGCAGCACTTTCACAGCATCATCTTTTAGGATTTTAAATAGCTCAGCTGGAATTCCATCACCTCCACTAGCTTTGTTCGTAGTGATGCTTCCTAAGGCACACTTCACTTTGCATTCCAGGATGTCTGGCTCTAGGTGAGTGATCACACCATCGTGATTATCCGGGTCATGAAGATCTTTTTTGTACAGTTCTTCCATGTATTCTTGAACCTCTTCTTAATATCTTCAGTTTCTGTTAGATCCATACTGATTCTGTCCTTTATTGTATATGGGAGCTAAAATTTCTTAAGACCTTGCTTGTCTGAGAATGGCTTTGTCCTGCATCACGTTTAATTAATGCTTAACAGAGTTTTGAGCTTTCATTGAAAACTATTTTTCCTCCAAGTTTGAAGTAATGTTCCATTGTTTTCTACTTTTGAACTTCCTATTGAGAAGTCTCATTCCTATCTGTTTCTGATAACTTGGATGTAATTTATCCTGTTCACTCTCCCAGAAGGTATTGGGTTTTTTTTCTTTGTTTTTTATTTTTTATTCCAGATCTTCTGAAATTCCATAATGATTCTACATGGATTGGATTTTTGTTATTTTCTATTTTTTAAAAAACTTTTCTCCCCCATGGTTTTCTCAGTACGCATGTTCTGCAATGCCTATTCATCATTATTGAACCTAAGATTGACCTGATTTTGCTATCTCTTTTCCTATTGACTTTTTAATTTTTGTTTTGCTTTCTGTAAGATTTTCTCAACTTTATCTTCTAACTCTTCTGTAGATTTTTTTACAGTTATGATATTTTTATTTGCAAGCACTTTTTCTTGTTCTTAAATATACTTCCTTATTGTATCCTATTTCTCCCACCATAGATGCAAAAATCCTTTTTATCATTATGGATATTATAGGATTTTTTTAAAGTTTTCTTCTTCTCTCCACATCTCAGTTTCTGCTAAGTTCCTCTTTTCGGTTTGTTTGCTTTATCATATTAACTTTATGTTAAAAATTTCCCCCAGATATCTGATGGTCCATGTCTCTCCATTCATATTTGAGGTGAGACCTTGAAAAATGATTAGAATTTCAGAGACAGGAGTTACTGACCAGTGACCTTTCTTGTCGTAATTCAGATGTTTTATTGTGGCATGTCCACATGTCAGTGTTGCTAGGTCAGCCCAATTAGTTTCCAGAAAGATTACTATAACTTCCTGGAAGGAGAATCTCCAGCTGTCTGGGCCCCAAATATGCGAAGGGTGCTGGAGAAGCATCATTAATAAATAGACATCCTTTCATTTAATTTCCTTCACCCTTGCCTGGTGTCTGTGGTTCAGATCATCCAGTGAGGAAGTTTTTCTGCAGCTAAGGAGGGAGGTGGAGGAGAAGAGAGCCCACTCAGCTGCATAGGCTTTGGCAGAATATCAGAGGGCTTGAGTGCATTTTATATAGAATTGGTACCGCTCTTGTTTTCAGTTCTGCTCTGCAACTGCACCTCCAAGGTCACCTGGTTTGTCTAATTCCTGAGCCTTCCAGGAATTGGAAAGATAGAGTTTCTCTGGAGCAAATGAGCTTCTATTTCCTAGCTAACACCATGTACACAAGCAAAATCACCCTCACTTACTAAAGCGTTCTGCCTCCGCACTGCTCCAACACCACTTGTCCATCTGCTTTCCATCTCTCAGAATCTTCTGTTGTCATCCTTCTCAGTTATTCTTGTTGTCCCTGAGAGTCCATGCCTGTCTTAAAATTCTCATACCATTATTTCATTAGAAATTCAAAATCAGGGGGATTTAAAAGTGATATTCGTTCTGTCATGTTTTCCCCAGCACAGTCTTCACACGTCATCGAGCATTTTTATTCGGACCCAATCTGATCAGAAACTTGTCAAATGAATATAAACCTCTTACTTATTAAGGGCAGAAAGGCCTCCCCCTGGTTATTTCTCTAGCCGCATTTTGCATTTCTGTTCTTCTCCTCCCCTACCTTTACCTCTATCCACACCCACTCAATGCTCTGGCTATATATGTCTGTATATATATACATATATATATACATATATACACACACACTTTATATAAATTAAAAGATGCTTACTCCTTGGAAGGAAAGTTATGACCAACCTAGATAGCGTATTGAAAAGCAGAGACATTACTTTGCCAACAAAGGTCCGTCTAGTCAAGGCTATGGTTTTTCCATTGGTTGTGTATGAAGAAAGTTGAGCGCCAAAGAATTGATGCTTTTGAACTCTGGTGCTGGAGAAGACTCTTGAGAGTCCCTTGGGCTGCAAGGAGATCCAACCAGTCCATTCTAAAGGAGATCAGTCCTGAGTGTTCTTTGGAAGGAATGATGCTAAAGCTGAAACGCCAATTCTTTGGCCACCTCATGCAAAGAGTTGACTCACTAGAAAAGACTCTGATGCTGGGAGGGATTGGGGGCAGGAGGAGAAGGGGACAATAGAGGACGAGATGGCTGGAGGGCATCACCAACTCGATGGACATGAGTTTGAGTGAACTCTGGGAGATGGTGATGGACAGGGAGGCCTTTCATGCTGCAATTCATGGGGTCGCAAAGAGTCAAGACATGACTGAGCGACTGAACTGGACTGAACTGATATATATGTAATTTTTTTTTTTTTTTTACCCCTGTGCTAAGTTGCTTTCGGTCGTCCAATTCTTTGCAACCCCATGGACTGTAGCCCACCAGGCTCCCCTGTCCATGGGATTCTCCAGGCAAGAAAACTGGAGTGGGTTGCCATTTCTTTCTCCATTTTTACCCCTGTACTATGTTTTATTCCCAGACTTTTTGCATGTGCTATTGTTTATAACACAACTCACCACTTAACATTCACACTTGACTACACTGTAATCATCATTGAGGTCTCAGCTGAAAGATCACTTTCTCTAGAGAGCCTTATATGATGTTACCCCCTCCTCAGACCTGGGTTCTCATCATCATAATATCTAATTCTACCCTAATTGGAGCACCAACCCCATTGGGTGTTCCATGAGGACATCTTGGCTATTTGCCTTGCACATAGTTCAGTTCAGTTACTCAGTCATGTCCGACTCTTTGTGACCCCATGGACTGCAGCACGCCAGGCCTCCCTGTCCATCACCAACTACCAGAGTTTACTCAAACTCATGTCCACTGAGTTGGGGATGCCATTTAACCATCTCATCCTCTGTCATCCCCTTCTCCTCCTGCCCTCAATCTTTCCCAGCATCAGGGTCTTTTCCAGTGAGTCAGTTCTTCGCATCAGTTGGCCAAAGAATTGGAGTTTCAGCTTCAGCATCAGTCCTTCCAATGAATATTCAGAACTGATTTCCTTTAGGATGAACTGGTTGGATCTCCTTGTAGTCCAAGGGACTCTCAAGAGTCTTCTCCAATACCACAGTTCAGAAGCATCAATTCTTTGATACTCAGCTTTCTTTATAGTCCAATTCTCACATCAATACATGACTACTGGAAAAACCGTTGCTTTGACTAGATGGACCTTTGTTGGCAAAGTAATGTCTCTGCTTTTTAATATGCTGTCTAGGTTGGTCATAACTTTCCTTCCAAGAAGCAAGTTTCTTTTAATTTCATGGTTACAGTCACCATCTGCAGTGATTTTAGAGCATCAACAAAAAATAAAGTCTGCCACTGTTTCCACTGTTTCCCCATCTTTACCATGAAGTGATGGGACCAAAGGCCATGATCTTAGCTTTCTGAATGTTGAGTTTTAAGCAAACTTTTTCACTCTCCTCTTTCACTTTAATCAAGAGGCTCTTTAGTTCTTTGCTTTCTACCATAAGTGCGGTGTTATCTGCATATTTGAGGTTATTGATATTTCTCCAAGCAATTTTGATTCCAGCTTGTGCTTCATCCAGCCCAGCATTTCTCATGATGTACTCTGCATATAAGTTAAATAAGCAGGGTGACAATATACATCCTTTATGTACTCCTTTCCCAGTTTGGAACGAGTCTGTTGTTCCACGTCCAGTCCTAACTGTTGCTTCCTGACCTGTATAGATGTCTCAACAGGCAGGTCAGGTGCTCTGGTATTCCCATCTCTTTCAGAATTTTCCACAGTTTGTGGTGATCTACACAGTCAAAGGCTTTGGCATGGTCAATAAAGCAGAAGTAGATGTTTTTCTGGAACTCTTGCTTTTTCAGTGATCCAGTGGATGTTGGCAATTTGATCTTTGGTTCCTCTGCCTTTTCTAAATCTAAGTTGAACATCTGGAAGTTCTCAGTTCATGTATTGTTAAAGCCTGGCTTGGAGAATTTTGAGCATGACTTTGCTAGCGTGTGAGATGAGTGCAATTGTGCAGTAGTTTGAGCACTCTTTGGCATTGCCTTTCTTTGGAATTGGAATGAAAACTGACCTTTTCCAGTCCTGTGGCCACTGCTGAGTTTTCCAAATTTGCTGGCCTGTTGAGTGCAGCACTTTCACAGCATCATATTTTCCACATACTAGACATTCCAATTTGTTTAAATGTTGAATGAGGTTTTTTGTTCTGACCTTTTTCACTCAGTATTTTCACTGAGTATTTAAGTCTTTCTTTACCTTCAAGCCTTGGTTATATTCTAGTGATAGCTGAGCAGTTTACCCATCTGTTATATTTTAACAACCTCTTTTCCAAACTTAGAAATACTGGAAACCATAGAAAACCTGAAGAAAATGGAAGCGCTTATACACTCGCTCTGTACATTTAAAGACTTTATTTCAGATGTAAAATTAACAAAATTATATCTTCAAATATTAGTTCAGAATAAAGACAGTTTTTGTGGCTTAAAAATTTTAGACAACAGTACAACCAGAACTTGAAGTGAATCAGTACTTAGTCCTGTAGCATTTAATGTGGTAGCAAAACAAAGTGGTGGGGAACGGGGTGTGCTGAAAGTTGGATTTGCTGGTAATTTTGATTTATTCAGGTTGTGGGTAGGCAAATGAAAAAGGAAAAAAAAAAAGGACTGGATTTTTGATGCCCATCTGTTCATGCTTCAGAGACCTGGAAACTGATGTTTTAAAACTGATGTTTTAAATTTCCTGGTTTTAGTTTTCTGGTTTATGCAGCTTTAAGAAGGGGGAAGATGAAAACTCTCAGTTAGAAAAATGAAGAAATAAAAGGAAGGACAAGGAAAAGCTTAAGGTAGAAAAAAGGAAACAAATAATATGAAGGGAGGAATATATTTGATTTATAACATTGAGCCTTTTTGTAATTAATGTGCCTCTAGGCAGAGAACAAATCTTTGATTATTATACAAATGAAAATAAGGTAACATATTAAAATGCCTGCCTTAAATGGATGGCTAGGTGTAAACCTATGAGAGTTAACAAGAAAAATGCATCTTGCAAAAGGCATGGATCTCGGATTTTATAAGTAGTTTAACTGTGAAAGGGCCAGTTGAGTCAGAAACTGGAATTTTTAGAACATTGTCTCTTTAGTAACCATAACAACGAAGTGATGATGATCTTGATTATTATCAAAAATAAAAAATGATGGTATTTACTGACCTCTTACTAAGTGGCTCATAACATGGAAAACAGAACTCAGCACAGCAGCATTGTTATTAACCCCATTTTACAGCTGGGGTAGCTGATTGAGAGAAAGCTGTTTCCCCAAGGCAGCTAATAAGTGGCAGAGTCCTGAATTGAAAACTATGTGACATACCTAGAGACCTGCCTGATCCAGTGTACCTTTTTGCCTCCTAATAATTATAAGATAATCACTAAATTAGAAATTTGATCCTCCTACTTCCCTGAGAAGTTTAGGGGACTGGTCTCATTCTCACTGAATATATGAGAAAACCCAAGTTTAAAGAGATTAAGTAAATATCTTCACAACCGAACACACTTAAGAATAATTCTCTCCTAAACTCAATTTTCTATACTTTTAAAATTTATTTTTAGTAAAAATAAATAAATAAATAAAAGGAACATTTTTGTTTCACAAGAAAGTTCCCACATTTTCTTCTTTTCATCCCCTAGATTCTCTTGTCAGTTTTGATGGTCAGCTCTCTCTTCCTGTACAGTATTCTTCTGTTGTCACTGTCTGTCAACATGGATATGGCACCTCCTAATCCATCATTTTCCTGATACTCTGTTCAGGAAATTTCACTCATCTCAGCATTGACTCTTTCTCCTCTTTTCCACAATAATGTCTCGTTGTATTCATCATCTAGGGTTGCCATAACAAAATACCATAGACTTGGTGGTTTAAACAGCAGAACTTATTTTACAGTTATGGAGGCTGGAAGTCTGAGCTGAGGGTGCTAGAATAGCTAGTTCTGAGGAGAGCTGTCTTACAGTTTTGCAGATGGCTGCCTTCTGGCTGTATCCTCACATGTGGCGGGGGGAGAGAAAGAGATCTCCTCCTCTTCTTTTAAGGCCACATAGTCCTATTGGATTATGGCACAATCCTTATGCCCTTATTTAACTCTCAGTTCAGTCGCTCAATCGTGTCTGACTCTTTGCAACACCATGAACTGCAGCATTCCAGGCCTCCCTGTCCATCACCAACTCCCAGAGTTCACTCAGACTCATGTTTATTGAGTCGGTGATGCCATCCAGCCATCTCATCCTCGGTCGTCCCTTTCTCCTGCCTGCAATCCCTCCCAGCATCAGTCTTTTCCAATGAGTCAACTCTTCGCATGAGGTGGCCAGAGTATTGGAGTTTCAGCTTTAGCATCATTCCTTCCAAAGAAATCCCAGGGCTGAGCTCCTTCAGAATGGACTGGTTGGATCTCCTTGCAGTCCAAGGGACTCTCAAGAGTCTTTTCCAACACAGTTCAAAAGTATCAATTCTTTCTTTGGTGCTCAGCTTTCTCTACAGTCCAACTCTCACATCCATACACGACCACTGGAAGAACTATAGCCTTGACTAGACGGACCTTTGTTGGCAAATATCTCTGCTTTTGAATATACTATCTAGGTTGGCCATAACTTTCCTTCCAAGGAGTAAGCATCTTTTAATTTCATGGCTGCAGTCACCATCTGCAGTGATTTTGGAGCCCAAAAACATAGTCTGCCACTGTTTCCACTGTTTCCCCATCTATTTCTTACCTCCTAAAGAGGGCTTCTGTGATGGCTCAGCAGTAAAGAATGCACCTGTAATGCAGAAGCCTCAAGAGGCACAGGTTCGATCCCCTGGCTTGGGAAGATCCCTTGGAGGAGGGAATTGCAACCCACTCCAGTATTCTTGCCTGGAGAATCCCATGGACAGAGGAGCCTGGCGGGCTACAGTTCATGGGGTTACGAAGAGTTGGACACGACTGAAGGAACATAGTATACACACACATACCTCCTAAAGACTCTATCTACAAACTTAGTCACATTCACAGTTAGGTCTTCAACATATGAATTTTAAGGGAACACATTTCAGTCCATAGCACCCATGAAATGATACCATGTTCTAATGGAAACTCTCCAGTTGGAAACTGCTTAAAGGAATTCTTATTTTGCCTGGAAAGAAGGAAGTGATCCTTTCTTCAATACGAGGACATTTTACTGTCTTGCTTTCAACTTCCAAATAATGGCTTCCAAAAAAAACTCTGTGGAATAGGAAACATAACTAGAGATCATTTTTAGAGTTTTCCTTCAATGCTTTATTGATGCTATAGAAGATATGGATTCTCAGAGTAATGTGAACATGTACTGGTTAATCCATACAAAGCAACTTGCTGGGTCTATGTAGAACAGCCTCTTCCTCTTACTTGAAAAAAATTACTTCATGTTCACATTTGGGAACTTGTTTTTTAATACTGTCATTAAATTAAGTGGGATGAATGAATAGATGCTTTTAAAACTTCACTTCTGAGTTATTAATGAAACAAACAATGAGCAAATTGTTATGTTTAAATGGAAAACTTATATCATTTTAGTAGTGGAATCAGTAAATACAATTTAGTTTAAAGATAATATGGATAGTTTACAATCTGTGGCTGAGAGACCAAAATAAGTGTCAAATATCACTATGTATGCTATAAAAGCTTTGTAAATATAGCCACAACCTCTTGCTCATACAGGGAGCTCAGATATTTGTTGAATGAATATTTGCTAGCTGATTGAACACAGTAACTCATTTCCTAACTGGGAAAACCCAGTGTTACCAAAGATGGCCTTAGGAATAACTCCCTAAGTATGGATGTTACATAAAGTGCAAAGAAAGCAGAACTTTGACTTACTTATTACTTAGCTCATCTACACATCAATACCAACTCTCTTTTAAATTTGTCAAGAAATTTGCAAAACCAGATATTATCCCATTTCATAGATTAGAAAACTGAGCTTCAGAGAAATAAAGTGATTTGTATAAATTCACAGATACAGGAAATGCCAGTGCAGTCCTTTGTACCAATACCACCTGAGTTCTCCCCTCTTCAACATACCCATTGCTTGAATGGGCTTACTTTAAGGTGCTTCATGGAGATTTCTCCACCTGTCCTCCCAAAAGAATCTTTCTCATAGGCTTAATGTGGTACCTGAAATCATCCCATTTGTAATTAGTTCCCTTCAGTTAAGGTATTGCAAAAGTGTAAGGTGTAATGTATTGAGCAGGGAAGGTGATTAATACATTGCGGGAATTTAAGGTTAGTTTCCAGAAAACCAAGAGTGGAGAGCACAGGATGATTCAGGGTAGATCCAAAGTGGGACTTAGTTCCAGGATAGGCTGCAAAGGGATGCATGGTAATAGGAGGAGGAGAGGACCTGGGTAGTGGGAAAGTAGTATTAAGATCTTAAGGGAGTTAACCACCAGTGGGTGGAGCATGTTTAAAGAAGAGATAGGAAAATAAAGGTGCACTGTTTGCAGTTTCACCTACAACTTTGTTAACTGTGTTGAATTACTACAGTAAACCTTGTGTAAATTACAGGGTTTTGTTGTTCTTTGTAATTTTTGGAGTAGAACGTGAGTCATGAAAAGTAAGTATATTCACAAGGATGGCTCTGGATTTGATAAACATGGGTTGTGGCAACATGCAGGATAGCTTTTCCTAATCTCATACATTGATAAGGACCTTAAGTTCTGTATGGGAGGAGTATATCATAAAGAGATTTTATAAAATTGCATAAAAAAGAACTGCTCATACCAGTAGGCAGTTATATTGTCAATGTATACAATCTAAAATGCTTTGGAATTAAGAGATTGACAAATACACATGCATATTTCCTAAAGGAGGTGAGTCCTGAATATTCATTGGAAGGACTGATGTTGAAGCTGAAACTCCAGTACTTTAGCCACCTGATGCAAAGAACTGACTCGTTTGAAAAGACCTTGATGCTGGGAAAGATTGAAGGTGGGAAGAGAAGGGGATGGCAGAGGATGAGATGGTTGGATGACATCACTGACTCAATGGATATGAGTTGAATAAACTCCGGGAATTGGTGATAGACAGGGAGGCCTGGCGTGCTGCAGTCCATGGGGTTGCAAAGAGTCGGACACGACTGAGCGACTGAACTGAACTGACATATACATACTACTATATATAAAACAGATAACTAACAAGGACCTACTGTATAGCACAAGGAACTCTACTTAATATTCTGTGGGGACCTATATGGGAAAAGAATGTAAAAATGAGTGAATATATGTGTATGTACAACTGATTCACTTCTTGTATACTTGAAATGAACACAACACTGTAAATAAACTATACTCTCATAAGAATTCTTAAATAGGAGAATGAGGAATTGAGGCATAATTATTTAAGTTAATTAATACTGATTACATAAACTATGTTGCCTGAAGAAGCCATGTAAATTAATGGTATAAATAAGGTAAAGGGAGTGCATTAGATTTTAGAAATGATTCTTAGAAATGCTGGTAAAAAAAGTATAAAAGAAATAGACTCATGGGAACAGAACTGTCTTTTCTTTATGACATTCATGTATGCCAGCTATCTAAAGGACAGACATCAGAAAATGATGGACCTTAAACAACAGAGAGGAAGCTGAAACTTCTCTTTTTGGCAGCCTTCAAGAGAAGATGCTGTCTTGACTAAATGTGTCATATCCGGGACCATACACGGATAATGAGGCCAGTCTGATAACCATAAATATGCTTTCAGTTTCAGCATGCATTTCTCAGACTAACAAGTAGAGTTTGCTTGTTAATTTTAACTGAGGTTGGTTTCTATGGATCATGTTTTCCTATCTTGTCAGAAAACAGATTCTTCGTAGTCCAAGCAAGACACTCCTGCTCAGTATCCTCTTAGACTGCTGTCAGTGTTGCATGTTGGCTTTGAAAATTTGCACCATGGAAGTTGAAATTTGTTTCAGGCACAGAACTTGAGCATCTAAATGACACGGCCCAGGGACTTCCCTGATGGTTCAGTGGCTAAGACTCCATGCTTCCAATGCAGAAGGCACAGGTTCCATCCCTGGTCAGGGAACTAGATCCCATATGTCACAATTAAAAACCCCACGTGCCTCAATGAAGATCAAAGATCCCGAGTACTGCCACTAAGACCAGGCACATCCAAATAAATAATAAAAATAAATTCAAAATCAAAAACATAAATGACATGGCCTAACCAGCCATGGTGGTGTTGGGTGGCTGTTCCCCCAAAGCATTTATGCTGTGTGCATGTGGATTGTGACTGACTCATGTGTGATTCAAATTTGTTCAAATTATGTTCTGCCAGGAGTTTCTTGTTGAAACCACCTTCATTGACATGTGCCATCTATTTTATGAATATTAGCCCTTAGCCATCTCCAGTAAAGAAGAGCAGCCATCCTACAACCCACCACCAAACACAAATCTTTTTGTTTAATGTTGTGGTCTTCAAACATCTAGTTTTAATTATGATAGACTTCCTTGTTTGTGATTCCTTTATTTAGTGAAGATAGTGTGGCAAGAAGTATAGGGGGTATGCGTGTATACATGAGAATGCTAGATTAAGATCTTTTAGATTTTATAGGTTTATATAAATCTGCTTACCATATAAGTGATATATTGGATACATGTGGGCAACATGATTTTTTAATTATCTTTGATATTTGCTTATGTGGCTAAATTCTAAAAATGTTAATTTTGTAATTAATTTCCAACACATTGTTTGGAAACAGTGAATAGTTTCTGTTATAAATCACCCATGAACTTTTGTTATAAATCACCCAGTCACTGAAGTGCCTGGATTTGTCTTCCCAGTTGGTTTTGGAAAAATTATTTTTGATTCCTGTTTCCTTTCTCTTCAATTTTCAATATGGTTCCTATCCAGGAATCCACAGAAATTGCTGTGATAAAATCAGGCGATCTATTTTTTTCTGCTGTCATCCATATTATCTTTGAACCATGTCTTTTTCTGTTACTTTTTTCACAAGTTTTCCTGGTATCTTCATGCTTCCTTTTCTCTATTGATGTGTGGCCTTGGTGTATGGCTTTTGGGCTCAGTTTCACCATTTGGAGCCGAAATGAATTCCCCCCCTCCTTCTGCCATCCCTACTACATAAAATATGCCTTCATCCATCTGGTTTCCCATGCTTTTTGACTCAAGCTATGTACCACCTAGGGTCTCAAGAACTATTTCCCAGGGTATCTTTTATTGAATGTTAATTCTTTAAGGTGCTTCTTTGTGTGTATGCAGTGGGGCTTTGTCCTTGTTTCATTGAGTGCTAAGTTTGGGAAACAGTAAATATATTATTTCTATAACATAATAGATATTAAATAAATATTTATTGAATGAAAAGAATGAATGAATGAATCAACATATTTATGTACATACTAGTATGTGCTTTGGGAAGTTCTGTAGTAAAGAAATGTCTAACTTTATTTAACCCAGCATATCCTAAACTTGATCTCTCACAAACCCTTCTCTAGGGTAATACACATGTTCCCATGAAACTCGTGATGAACACATCATGCCTTATGAGACTTTAGCCTAGAGAGGTGGCCGCAGCGCTCTCTCTCACCCAACCTGAGCTACATGGACACATGCTGGGCTTCTTCATTATCCTTTCCCCTTGTCTGGCCCACAGGCCTGCCAGTTTCCTTATTCCAGTTGCTAAGGCTCTCCCCTTTCTTCATTACTTCATATTTGGAATAATCGTTGATCAGTTATGCTGTCTCTCTGTTTCTTTAATCATTCACTCATTTGCACCATTTTTTTTCACATGCTATCTTCCACATTTGCTTTGAGAAGCATAAGTTAATCATCCATCTTGTGGACTCTTATCTGTGGGTATTAATTTATGAGATTCTATAAGTTGAACTTATGTAGTGAATACTTTTTATTGAAATCTCTCAAAAAGACATTTGTAAACAATACAGTCCACATGACATGCTTTTCTGCTGTGGCATGCTCTTCAGCAACACAGAGTCAGTCTTAATGTCCTCCCTTAACTTGACTTGCTTCATTTTATCACCTTCTCCCCAATTATCTGTTTATCAGCTAAACATAAACTAGCTTCTCAACTTCAGCAGAAATTAGCTAAGGAGCCTAGAGCATTTCCTTTGCTTACCCTCAATCTAGCATCAACTCAAGGTCCTCTCAAATCTTATGTTTTAAGACTAACCTGAATAAGGCATTTGGCCATTCCTACAGGTCCAGTGCTAGGTTCGTATGTTTGGTTGTGGGTGGTACAAGGAAACAATCAAATTTAGGTCTGGAAAGTACTTATTCAAACTATGTCTTTAAACATCCCTCAACACAATACTGGGTTTTTTGGCAGTGCCTCTAGACCTAAACTGGGGGACAGAAGTGGGGAAGGATAGGCAGCAGAAAGGAGGTTCTACTTCTGTTTCAAAGATTGGCTATTGGTTGGAAAAAAGTTGGGGTGGGGTCCTATGGCTAATAACAGATTGGAAATGACTGCAGTAATCAGAATCTTTCTAAAAGTTGAAAAAAAAAAAGTTGAGTAGGTTTTCTGAGAGATTTGGAAAGAGGAAGGACATTCTGTGAGTTAGGTGGGCAGATCCAACCAGTCCATTCTGAAGGAGATCAGCCCTGGGATTTCTTTGGAAGGAATGATGCTAAAGCTGAAACTCTAGTACTTTGGCCACCTCATGCGAAGAGTTGACTCATTGGAAAAGACTCTGATGCTGGGAGGGATTGGGGGCTGGAGGAGAAGGGGACGACAGAGGATGAGATAGCTGAATGGCATTACTGACTCGATGGACGCGAGTCTGAGTGAACTCCAGGAGTTGGTGATGGACAGGGAGGACTGGCGTGCTGCGATTCATGGGGTCGCAAAGAGTCGGACACGACTGAGAGACTGAACTGAACTGAACCTAGACAGCATATTAAAAAGCAGAGACATTACTTTGTCAACAAAGGTCCGTCCAGTCAAAGCTATGGTTTTTCCAGTAGTCACGTATGGATGTGAGAGTTGGACTATAAAGAAAGCTGAGCACCAAAGAATTGATGCTTTTGAACTGTGGTGTTGGAGAAGACTCTTCAGAGTCCCTTGGACTGCAAGGAGATCCAACCAGTCCATTGTAAACGAGATCAGTCCTGGGTGTTCAATGGAAGGACTGATGTTGAAGCTGAATCTCTAATACTTTGGCCACCTGATGCGAAGAGCTGACTCATTTGAAAAGACCCTGATGTTGGGCAGGATTGAAGGCAGGAGAAGAAGGGGACGACAGAGGATAATATGGTTGGATGGCATCACAAACTCAATGGACATGGGTTTGGGTAGACTCCGGCAGTTGGTGATGGACAGGGAGGCCTGGCATGCTGCAGTCCATGGGGTCGCAAAGAGTCAGATACTACTGAGCAACTAAACTGAACTGAACTGAACGTTTCTTTAAGAAAAATTGGAGGTGGGTGGGGAATTTTCCTGGAGGTCCAGTAGTTATGGCTTCACTTTCCAGGGTACGGGGTACAAGTTTGATTCCTAGTTGGGGAGCTAAGATCCCACATGCCTCACAGCCAAAAAAAGCCAAGACATAAAACAATATTGTAAAAAAAAAAATTCAATAAAGACTTTGTAAAAAATCAGGGGGATGATAAAATGCAAACCTGGCATATGCTCTAGAAGGCAGCTCACTGGTTTTCTTCTTTCCTTTCTCCTCTTCCCTTCTTACCTCAGTACCTCTCCTCTTCTCATTAGCACCTCCACCAGAGTTGGAGCTGGGGAGAAGAAAGGAAGTGTTCAGACATGTGCCTATTTGCATAGTTACTTCATTAAGTTCCCGCCAGGATAGTGCAAACATTCTGTCCACTTCTATAAAAAAGCCAGTATCACCCCATCAGTAAGGTATTATTTTCTTTTTTAGCATAGAACCATTTATTGCCAGCTTTCTCTTAAACTGTACATTACAAATAGCATCTGATTAAGAACATTCTGGATGGGTTAATTAGTGTGGTGACTATTATTAAGCAAACTGCTTGTTAGTATTATGCCTATTTGATCTTGGTATTGATGTGAAGTAATTGACCATAGAGCTACATTTAGAAAAGCTGAAATAAAGTTTTTGATTTCTATTATGGCAATAAATTGTTTATATTAAACATGTCTGAAAATATGAGCTTCATGGCACAGAGAATCAGAATAGACTGTGTAGGATGGTAGATGAGGATTGTTTTGTTTTATTTTTTAGAAACAGTAATATGTTTGTCCAGCCTGCTTCAAGACCAGCTCTGCTAAAACAAAGTAGTAAAAAATTCTTTCTGCTTACTGCTGCAGAGTATATGAAAACTAAAGCAATTTTAGCCTCACTCATCTAAAGGACATATTCCCTTTCACATTTAGACAATTGTCTAAATACTTCTTTGGGTAACAATCACTCTAAATAGATTATTAAAGAAAAATATGAGAAGATATAGTCAACAAGGAAAGCATAGCATGTAACCACCTTCTTTCAAGTACTGGGTTATTACTTATATTATTTATTGGTATTTTGTCCAGTTCTATTATGAAGTTTCCCCAGCTATAGCATTTCCATAGGGAATTTATTCCATGAGCTAATAATTTACACCATCAGGGACTTTTTTCTTGAAATTCAGCTTAAATTTTTCCCATTCTTAATTTCATCTCATTACTCCTAGTTATACCCCGCTGTATCCAGATAAATAATTACGCCTTTTGCTTGGAGACTCCTATTATGTACCCCTCTAGTTGTCGCTTAACCAGGCTATTCATATTTAGCTCCTTTAATCTGTCCTCGTAAATCAATTCTCCCATTGCCTTAATCATTATTATTGCTCTTCTAAAAACTCTCTAATTTTCAAACATATACAGTTATCAGGTGCCTCTGATGAAATCAGCTTTTGCACAGTATTTCTGCACCCACAGACTTGGTCTCTCCCTTCACTGTAGATCATGTTCCATAACTTAGCAGCATCAGTTTGCTGGTGCAGTCAGCACACAGACTCATCTGGTCAAATTCCAGGAAATCCAAATAATCTTTTCCATGTGTCCTTCTGCATTCAGGTTCATTTTTATTCTGTCAGTTTCATAATGTTAATAAGCTGAGTTTTGGATTTCTGTCCATATTGGTATTCTACATCTTCCCATGTCCTTATTCACCACCACCTATCAAGTCAGTCATTCACAACCCGCGTTAAGGTGGGATTCTGTTCTTCCTTGAGAACCTTTAGGAAACATGTTGAATAAAAGCAAGCCTAGCACCTTGCCACAGCTAAATTCCTTGTCAGTTACCAATTCCCATTGTTTACAACCCTGTAGCCAATCTCCCATCTCTTTTAATTTTCAATTTTGCTCACATGCTGGCCAATGTAAATGGATTTTTTTTAACAAGATGGGTCATGATACTGTTTTCTAAAATGAAGATATGTTGTTTCAATCCCCATTGATTTTTTTTTTTTAATTGTGAATTCTTTGTGTACCAAGTTTGTAATTCTCTTAAAATCCTTTATAAGCTTGCCTGGTGCTCTTTATCTGACATAAACAAATAGGTTACTCTACTTGCTTCATTGTTGTTTTCCACATATGTACCTATGTTCTTTTTCTTACCACTTGTTCCATTTGTTTAGGAGAAGTTGAGGACATTGTCACGGTCATTTTTTTTTTTTTCCTTTTGTGGTGATCGTTGGAAAATATCCTATTGATTTTTAGTTCCTTACAGTCTCCTCAGTATTTTGAATTTATATCAGTAAGAAAGTTGGTTACTTCCCTTCTTGATTTTTGGATCTGTGAGATCTGAAACTCTAATCTGTATATGCCCAAGTTTCTTTCTATTTTTTAAAAATAAATGCTCTAATTTTTCATTAAAGCATTATAAAACCTAACAAAACTGAGGTTGTTACCACTGAGTTTTTAGAGATCAGTAGATACATGAAAAAAAATTAGTACAACATTCATTATAATTCAAGAAATTTTCTTAACCTGATAATCTAAATGAGCTATTCAGACGTCTTCTTAAAAATTAAAATGTAGTTAACTTACAATGCTGTGTTATTTTCAGGTGCACAAGCAGAGTGACTGAGTTTTATATATGTGTGTATATATGTCTGTATATATATACACACACACATATATATATATACACACAAGCTTCCCTGGTGGCTCAGAGGATAAAGCGTCTGCCTGCAAAGCAGGAGATCCGGGTTCAATCCCTGGGTTGGGAAGATCCCCTGGAGAAGGAAATGGCAACCCACTCCAGTATTCTTGCCTGGAGAATCCCATGGACAGAGGAGCCTGGCGGGCTACAGTCCACAGGATTGCAATGAGTTGGACACGACTGAGTGACTTCACACACACATACATATACACACAGTTAGATTCTTTTCCCATCTCTTTCATTTTAAATCAAGAATTAATGCATTATTTTATGGGAGCATAGCAAGGGGGTTAGCCCCATTCTTTGAGTTTTATCTGTCTCTATGCAATATCTGCTTCAGCTGCTTATGACAGTGCACGGGTGGTGGGCAGGTTTCAGTTCAGTTTCAGTTCAGTCGCTCAGTCGTGTCCGACTCTTTGCGACCCCATGAATCGCAGCACACCAGGCCTCCCTGTCCATCACCATCTCCCAGAGTTCACTCAGACTCACGTCCATCAAGTCCGTGATGACATCCAGCCATCTCATCCTGGGTCGTCCCCTTCTCCTCCAGCCCCCAATCCCTCCCAGCATCAGAGTCTTTTCTAATGAGTCAACTCTTCGCATGAGTGGCCAAAGTACTGGAGCTTCAGCTTTAGCATCATTCCTTCCAAAGAAATTCCAGGGTTGGTCTCCTTCAGAATGGACTGATTGGATCTCCTTGCAGTCCAAGGGACTCTCAAGAGTCTTCTCCAACACCACAGTTCAAACGCATCAATTCTTCGGCGCTCAGCCTTCTTCACAGTCCAACTCTCACATCCATACATGACCTCTGGAAAAACCATAGCCTTGACTAGATGGACCTTTGTTGGCAAAGTAATGTCTCTGCTTTTGAATATACTATCTAGGTTGGTCATAACTTTTCTTCCAAGGAGTAAGCGTCTTTTAATTTCATGGCTGCAATCACCATCTGCAGTGATTTTGGAGCCCCAAAAATATAGTCTGACACTGTTTCTACTGTTTCCCCATCTATTTCCCATGAAGTGATGGGACCAGATGCCATGATCTTCGTTTTCTGAATGTTGAGCTTTAAGCAAACTTTTTCACTCTCCTCTTTCACTTTTATCAAGAGGCTTTTTAGCTCCTCTTCACTTTCTGCCATAAGGGTGGTGTCATCTGCATATCTGAGTTTATTGATATTTCTCCCGGCAATCTTGATTCCAGCTTGTGTTTCTTCCAGTCCAGCATTTCTCATGATGGACTCTGCATAGAAGTTAAATAAGCAGGGTGACAATATACAGCCTTGATGTACTCCTTTTCCTATTTGGAACCAGTCTGTTGTTCCATGTCCAGTTCTAGCTGTTGCTTCCTGACCTGCATACAGATTTCTCAAGAGGCAGGTCAGGTGGTCTGATATTCCCATCTCTTTCAGAATTGTCCACAGTTTATTCTGATCCACACAGTCAAAGGCTTTGGCATAGTCAATAAATCAGAAATAGCTGTTTTTCTGGAACTCTCTTGCTTTTTCCATGATCCAGCAGATGCTGGCAATTTGATCTCTGGTTCCTCTGCCTTTTCTAAAACCAGCTTGAACATCAGGGAGTTCACAGTTCACGTATTGCTAAAGCCTGGCTTGGAGAATTTTGAGGATTACTTTACTAGCATGTGAGATGAGTGCAATTGTGCGGTAGTTTGAACATTCTTTGGCATTGCCTTTCTTTGGAATTGGAATGAAAACTGACCTTTTCAGTCCTGTGGCCACTGCTGAGTTTTCCAAACTTGCTGGCATATTGAGTGCAGCACTTTCACAGCATCATCTTTCAGGATTTGAAACAGCTCAACTGGAATTCCGTCACCTCCACTAGCTTTGTTCGTAGTGATGCTTTCTAAGGCCCACTTGACTTCACATTCCAAGATGTCTGGCTCTAGATTAGTGACCACATCGTCATGATTATCTGGGTCATGAAGATCTTTTTTGTACAGTTCTTCTGTGTATTCTTGCCACCTCTTCTTAATATCTTCTGCTTTTGTTAGGTCCATACCATTTCTGTCCTTTATCGAGCCCATCTTTGCATGAAATGTTCCCTTGGTATCTCTAATTTTCTTGAAGAGATCTCTAGTCTTTCCCATTCTGTTGTTTTCCTCTTATCTCTTTGCATTGATCGCTGAAGAAGGCTTTCTTATCTCTTCTTGGTATTCTCTGGAACTCTGCATTCAGATGCTTATATATTTCCTTTTCTCCTTTGCTTTTCACCTCTCTTCTTTTCACAGCTATTTGTAAGGCCTCCCCAGACAGCCATCTTGCTTTTTTGCATTTCTTTTCCATGGGGATGGTCTTGATCCCTGTCTCCTGTACAATGTCACGAACCTCATTTCATAGTTCATCAGGCACTCTATCTATCCGATCTAGACCCTAAATCTATTTCTCACTTCCACTGTATAATCATAAGGGATTTCATTTAGGTCATACCTGAATGGTCTAGCGGTTTTCCGTACTTGCTTCAGTTTAAGTCTGAATTTAGCAATAAGGAGTTCATGATCTGAGCCACAGTCAGCTCCTGGTCTTGTTTTTGTTGACTGTATAGAGCTTCTCCATCTTTGGCTGCATAGAATATAATCAATCTGATTTCGGTGTTGACCATCCGGTGATGTCCATGTGTCGAGTCTTCTCTTGTGTTGTTGGAAGAGGGTGTTTGCTATGACCAGTGCATTTTCTTGGCAAAACTGTATTAGTCTTTGCCCTGCTTCATTCCGCATTCCAAGGCCAAATTTGCCTGTTACTCCAGGTGTTTCTTGACTTCCTACTTTTGCATTCCAGTCCTCTATAATGAAAAGGACATCTTTTTTGGGTGTTAGTTCTAAAAGGACTTGTAGGTCTTCATAAAACCGTTCAACTTCAGTTTCTTCAGCATTACCGGTTGGGGCATAGACTTGGATAACTGTGATATTGAATGGTTTGCCTTGGAGACGAACAGAGATCATTCTGTCATTTTTGAGACTGCATCCAAGTACTGCATTTCGGACTCTTTTGTTGACCATGATGGCTACTCCATTTCTTCTGAGGGATTCCTGCCCGCAGTAGTAGATGTAATGGTCATCTGAGTTAAATTCACCCATTCCAGTCCATTTTAGTTCGCTGATTCCTAGAATGTCGACATTCACCCTTGCCATCTCTTGTTTGACCACTTCCAATTTGCCCTGATTCATGGACCTGACATTCCGGGTTCCTATGCAATATTGCTCTTTACAGCATCGGATCTTGCTTCTACCAGTCACATCCACAACTGGGTATTGTTTTTGCTTTGGCTCCATCCCTTCATTCTTTCTGGAGTTATTTCTCCACTGATCTCCAGTAGCATATTGGGCACCTAATGACCTGGGGAGTTCCTCTTTTGGTATCCTATCATTTTGCCTTTTCCTACTGTTCATGGGATTCTCAAGGCAAGAATACTGAAGTGGCTTGCCGTTCCCTTCTCCAGTGGACCACATTCTGTCAGGCCTCTCCACCATGACCTGCCCGTCTTTGGTTGCCCTGCAGGCATGGCTTGGGTTTCATTGAGTTAGACGAGGCTGTGGTCCTAGTGTGATTAGACTGACTAGTTTTCTGTGAGTATGGTTTCAGTGTGTCTGCCCTCTGATGCAGGTAGGTGGATTATATATATATGTAGGTGATTTTTCCTGAAAGGCCTTATGAAACAAGCACAGATGTCCCCACATCAAGCTTTTGGGATGAACACAGCATATTGCAGCCATAACTGGATTTCCAGGTCACAGCAGAACCCCCACTGTTCTGTGTGTGGTTCATGCTCCCTCACTTTCAGGACTAGTGATGGCCCTTCACCACTCCACAGTGACATTCTGACTCCTCAGCTCCCTTAAGCTCTAACTCTGTCCCTCCTCACCTCACTTGAAATAGATAGTCTCATCCAACTCTGAGGATGCATTAGATTCTGCATTTGCCATCAAACTGCTTTTTAATCAATACACTTTTTCTCTTCTTCCCTCTCAACTTTGTAAGAAAGTTCAGAACATTCTCTTGAATAAGGTCCTACTTCCCTTCCACAGCAAGCTGCCTGCCAATATCACAGCTTATGTTCTTTTCCTACTTCCATCTTGTAAGACTTTTCTGTTTCCTCGGGATCCTGCTCCCTTCTCTGGGCAAGTACCCCCAGTTGAATCCTCCTGTGGACACCTGCCCCATTAAAGAGAACTTGACCTTGGCTTCCCCACTCTCCTCTTCTCTGCCCCTCTCTCCCTGTGCTCACTCCCTAACCAGCATCTAGTTTCTGCCTCCACCACCATGCCCTCAACATGAACTGCCCTGGGAGTAACCAGTAATTGACTCCCTTGTTGTTGTTTAGTCACTTAGTTGCATCTGACTCTTTGCAGCCCTTTGGACTGTAGCCTGCCAGGCTCCTCTGTTCATGGCATTTCTCAAGAAAGAATATTGGAGCGGGTTGTCATTTCCTTCTGAAGGGGATCCTTCCAACCCAGGGATCAGATCTACGTCTCCTGCGTCTCCTGCATTGGCAGGCAGATTCTTTACCACTTAGTCACCTGGGAAACTCATGATCTACTCCATAACAGAACCAAAATCTCCCTGTTGTTTCTGGTGCTATAGCACCTCTGTAGTGTTTTACACACACACCCTCTTTTTTTTTTTTTTTTTTAACAGTTTTAAGAGCTCCTCGTTCTTTTCCCACACGTTCTTTAGGAGCTCTTAATTCACTTCAGTAGTGTGATGTTACTCTCAGATTTCTTTCTGTTCTTCCAGATGTTCCTTGTTGCTTTTCTTGATTCTATGGTTCTTCTTCCTCACCTGGCCTGACATGCGTGTGCTTTCCATTTCTCTTCCATCCAGGGAAGGCGCCAAGTCTCTAGATGGGACTTAGGGACCCTGAGGACACCCTTGTTGTCTGGCCCCAGACGGCCTCTCTAGACCTTAGACTCCAGGACCTGGCCCCAGACTCTTTGGCTTGCATCTTAATCCTGGAAGGGCTCATTCTCTTTCACACCCTTTTCCTTTGATCACAGTGCTCCCTCAGTTCAGAACTTCCCCTTCTCTGCCTTTCAGAATCAGTTAACTAAAACCCTCTTTAAGCCCTTACTGATTTCCAAGTCAGAATTAATCTCTAGTTCTCAGTTTTAAGTTAGGACATCCATTCTTGATACACGGCGTTCTACCACTGGTTAGTTGAACGTTCTCATGCCCGTCTCCCTGTCTGTCTGCCAGCTTACTCATCAGTACATGGTGAATTCCTTGGTTTCATTTTATGCGGTTGCTTCTGCCAATAAGTAACAGGCATTGAAAGCTGCATGGTGAAGTATTATGTGAAGAAAGGAGTGAGATGGTGACGAAAAAAAACATACTTCAAGAAATATTAGCAAAGTCAATTAAATAAAAATTGTGTACAGGCGCCCAGGAGTATAGAAGAATCATGTGAGCAGAAATGCTCAGTGTTAATCGAGGAAGCTCCAAACATTTTTGTAGGTTAATGAATAGATTTGTCTTGAAAATAAACACCGGGTCATGTCGTAACTAGAAAACACAAAACTCCAGAAAGACAATGAAAGAGAGAGTGCTAAACCATTGCTCTACTCTTATTTCTTATGGTATATGCAAGGCAGATTTTATAGCCACAGAAACTCTTTGGAAACCATTCAAAGACAGTCTAATTTCAAACTTTTGAACTTTCTCATGATGACTGCTGCTTTTTTGTACTCTTTGTAGAATTTTTGTTATATCTTTAGTTGTTTTCCTTAGTTTTTATGCACCATCTTTATGTCCTGTTCTTTACAGAAAAGTGAAGAACAAATTTTAAATAGTATTTTCACTAAAAGTATACTGCTTTTTCCTTTTGTAATAGATTCATGCCCAAGCACAAAGCAGCCCATTTACAGAAGATACTCAGCCTTAAAGAAAATGGTGGCACTGCTCCATCTACGGCCCTTCCTTTCCAACAGGAGCAGAGAGGTTCTGAGAATTTATTGAAGAGTTTTGATTCAAAGTCTGGACTCGGTGATGCTGCACAACAAGAAAGCCTGGGTTGCTCTGTAATACAGGAGTCATACTTGAAAACATTCAACTCCTCAGATGATTCAAGCACACATCATGGGGAACATAAACAAAATCAGTGTGACATTTTGGCTGAAGCTAATGATCAGCAAAGACCATTACATATTGTCTGGCCTCACAGGTGGTAAGTGTAAGACATACCAATTTAGTAAATTGTGAACTGGTAATAGAAAATACATTCTGATGATTGACTTAGTAATTTGTTGTCCTGATAGCTTTAGAAAAAGATCATTTCAAGGGGGTGCCAGGATGGCACCACTCAGTGTCTTTATATTTATGCTGGTGTACTTAGGTTAAATTTGAATCACGTACAGCAATTTGCAGTGACTTCTTCAACAGTAGCAGCTCGGTACTTCTAGGAAACCAAACCTCATTCAAGAAGTTTCAAAGTGTAAAAATAGGATTCCGTGTTTTTATATATTCTGTTACCACAACACTGTTTTATATCTCCACATTGCTAACAAAGTATTACCATTAAAACAAAACCAGTTTCCATTATTTACTAATTTGACCAGTTTCAACTAGATGCCTTTATTTCACTTATCATAAAATATGTAAGTACACATAAAACTGTTTTCCTTCTCTCAAATGCCTCTACACTGTGCTAAGGAAAATGCTTTCCGATAGACTCTTTTCTAAACAGAGGAGAATCAACTGCAGTGTGTAATCGCACCAAATATAAACTCATAAACTTAACCCTGGCTCCTATAAATTAGGATTTAAAGAGGTAAAATGTCCTGATAATCTTCTGGTATTAGGCATAAACATTTTAATCTAGTTTTTATTCCTCCCAGTTAGTTTAATCTGCATGTGGCCTGATTAGAGTTCACTTCCCCTACAGATTATGGTCTCTTTATTGCAGAGATGCTGGGCTGATCATTAGGTCCGATTTTCTGAGAGCAACTGTTTACAGGTGAAGTAATAAGCACACCACACCGGCCGGGCAAAGCGCCTTTGCCAGGGATTTGACTTCCAGCACATTAAAACTCCAGAAGCTCTCCCTGTTGATCTGCAGCATCTGGTACCTAAAGGGCTTTTCATCTTCGACTCTAAATGTATGAACGTAAAATTTAGGGACTGAAAGTTAATGGGGAATGTGGTTTTGAATTTGTCTGTTCAACCTCACACTTCCAGCATAGTCTTTCTAAGGGAGTTTTAACATTCATTTTTAAATCATGTTTTATTTAGAATGTGACCTTGTTCAGTATTATTTTGTATTATTTTAAAATGCAATGAATCTAGATGATATTAACCTGTTTCAAGGTAAAGTGGATCTCATGGACTCCCTCCTAAAAGCATTTCTTTTGGTTCTACTGACCTTGGATTGTCTCTGAAGTAATATTTATTACGAGAAAATCGGTTTAAAAAGTTTGGTTCTGGGTTATCATGCAACTGCAAAATTAAATAATTGGTAGACTCCTAGTGCAAAATAGCATCCTGATTGGGGGTGGGGAGGGTGAGAACCACATTATCCAATACTTTGTACAAAATCAGACAGAGCTGTGTTAATAAAATTAACAATATTAAATTGAATAATTCCCTCTCTTCCTTTGTATATTTTTGCTTTAATTTAATTGCCTAAAGTAGTTGCTTAAAGAGATGCGGCATTATGTTTGTGTGCATTCTTATTGTTAAAGCTAAATTATTTTTAATTTGGAGAAGAGGGGAAAAAAGCCGCATCAGCAAGAGTAAATGCCAAAATATAAAAGTAACACATTCATCCTTACGGGTAATATAGTAGAACATTGGAAACTTGGAGGTTGCCAGACACATAGCTAACATTAGGGCTAATTTTGAAAATCTAGCGTGCAGTCAATTTTACTGATGCCTGGGGACATACAAGGTAGAAGCTGACAAGAGAACTAATTTTGTTTGGGTTATTTACTGCTATGCATCATCCGCGGGTTCCCGCCTGACACACAGCTATATGAAGGGGGATATTATCACACACTAAAAATTTATGTTGACATTCGATATTTGTTCAATATGTCAGCAGTATTACTTTCATAATCAAAAGAGTAAGAAAAAGAGAAAAGAAAAGCACTTTATGCTCATATAGATATATCTTTTTAATAACCATCTATAAGGTTAATATAGTTTACCTTTGAGAGTATACAATGAAAACAAGCAGGGTTAGGAGGGGAAATGACAGAAAGCATCAACCCGAGCTGTTTGTTTGCCATTACCTAAGCGAGCCATGTCAGCTCTCTGGCCCGCGTCTGATAGCTATTTGTTGTACAGAGAGCACAGCATAAAAAAAATATCAAACTCTTAATACTATTGTGTGCCCATAACCATCTGTCACTGCTAGCCTGGAGATGAGAGGAAGATTACGAGGAATAAACACTGAGCCGCCGAGCATTGGTAAAGCCTTCGGGCAAAAAACTCTTGTGGGGACATCAAAGACATTCTAATTCCGAGGCAGTCAAGGATTACAGTGTGTAACCTGTGCTGACAACAGATAAATGACTGGCAATATTGTGCCAGAGCTGTTGGGTCCTGCATGGAGTACTGATGATGATGATGATGATGTTATCTTGCAGAATGGACTCTGCTGGGATAATTTTATGATAAAACACTTTTTTCAAATGCCACTGGGTCTAGGCAGACATTTACTAGCTACAGGGGTAGCAATCAGTTTCTTCAAAATTTACTGTTCTAAGCCCATTAGAGTTCCAACGCAGCAAGACTCTTCAATGAGAATCTAAAACGCCTATATTTTCTTTAGGAGAATATATGCAAATGTTGTGAGCTGAACTCCTACCCTTTAGTGGTAGATGCTTTATCATCTGATTTATGTAAATTTGCTCATAAAAATACAGTTTATTTTTAATTGGTGAATATGAATTAGAAAATTAAAATTCTGGTTCAGCCTACATCAGACATTCCCAGTTACAAGCACACATTTATTTAGACCTCTTATCACGTGGGTAGAAATCGTAGCATTGTCCGGTCAATACAAACTGTATTCTAAAGGCAACCATTGTTTCTACTAGAAATGACCAGGGTTGTGTTTCTTGCTCAGGCCTCTTCGTTTGAGCCTGCCCATCCGGCACTTCACAGGTTCCTGTCAGTATCATGAGCTACTTCAACTACATGCTTGGGGGGTGGGGGGTTGGTGGTTTCCTTAAGGTATCCTGCAGAATGCTCTCCAGTCGGTTGCGTTTTTGCCGTAGCCACACATGTTTTCCAGAGAGAAGGTGTTTTGGAATAAGAGAACGCATTGATGATTGCCTCCCCTGTAAACATAAAGGAGAAATGGATGCTGGAGAGAGCAACAAAATTCTTAAAGCCTGTCATTACTTTGCCTGACAAAACAAAAATAACACCCTATCCTTATCATAAAAAATATGCCCATGAAATCATGCAGTTGCAGTAGCCAACTCTCAACACGAAGGGATGCTGACCTCATTGTGTTAGTTCAACACTGGGATCATGAATGGTCTAAAATATAGTGTTAGCCTCTAACATATCTCGTACTAAGTCAACCAAATGTAGAGTCGGCTTGCTAGGATATGTATCAAAATCAAAAGTGACATTTTCTCAAAGATACATTCTGGCTTTAAATCTGTGTTAAAATGTCTGTGCATGAGAACAGGCCCTTAAATGCAATGCTTGCCCCCTCTCTTCATTCTTTCTGAATCTGAGCTTGTCAAGGATTATAGTGTGCAACCTCTGCTGACAGTAGATAAATAACTGACAGTATTTTAGCAGAGTTGCTGGGTTCTCTGCAGAGTAATTTGTTTCTCCTTTCTACCCAGTCTTTAATGTTTTGTTATAAACATCTATAGCAAGGCACAGTTAATAGAAATGACTTATAGAGAAAGACCTGTAAAAAATAGACTGCATTGGCAAAAGTCTTTTTTTAAGTGTTTTCTTTCCATATATTATACAAATATTATAATATTGTACCAGGTTCCAACCTTTATGTAAGTGTTCTTTTTAGTATAATGGGCACAAAAGACACACTGCTGGAGGAACAGAAAAAAACAAGTTTACAAGACATTGAAGGATAGCGTTCCTGAGACTGTGGTTCTCAAACTCTCTGATCAGAAGACCCCTTCACATTCTGAAAAATTATTGGGACCCCAGGCTTCCCTGGTGCTTCAGTGGTTAAGATTCCACTTTGCAATGCAAGGGACATGAGTTCGATCTCTGGTCCAGAAAGATCCCACATGCCATGAAGCAGCTACACCTGTGAATCACAACTACTGCACCAAAACTCTAGAGCCTGTGCTCTGCAGCAGAAGAATCCACCACAATGAGAAGCCCACATGCCACAGCAAAGAGTAGCCCCTGCCCAACACAATGAGGGAAAGCCCGAATACAGCAGTGAAGACCCAGAGCAGCCAAAGAATTAAAAAATTAAATCTTTAAAAAATTATTAGAACACCAAAGATTTTTGTTTCTTGAGCTTAGACCAATCAATAGTGACTAAATTAGAAATTAAAACTGGGGGGAAAGTTTTAAAATTGACATTGTGTCATTTAAAAGTAACAATAAAGAGCCAAATACATGTTAACATAAATAATGTATTTTTAGGAAAGTAACTATATTTTACAAAATAATTTTAAAAAAACAGTGAAAAGAGTGAGATTATTTAACATTTTTATAAGTTTGTAACATCTGTCCAAATAGAAAAAAGTTAAATTCTTTGTATTTGCTTATGCATTTGAACTGCTGCAGTATGTTGTTTTGGTGGAGGTTTATGAAGAAAATTTTGCCTCACAAAGAGAGCTGGCAAAGGATAGAGTGTTTTAATGAGCTAGTCAGATGATTGTAAATATTCTTTTTCTGCCACTACACCTGCACTTGACAAGTAGGAGACTCTCACTCAGTGACTCTTCATGCTCTGTTGCTGCTGCTGCTGCTGCTGCTAAGTCGCTTCAGTCGTGTCCACCTCTGTGCGACTCCATAGACGGAAGCCCACCAGACTCCCCCGTCCCTGGGATTCTCCAGGCAAGAACACTGGAGTGAGTTGCCATTTCCTTCTCCAGTGCATGAAAGTGAAAAGGGGAAGTGAAGTCGCTCAGTTGTGTCCGACTCTTCTCGACCCCATGGACTGCAGCCTACCAGGCTCCTCTGTCCGTGGGATTTTCCAGGCAAGAGTACTAGAGTGGGGTGCCATCGTGCCATCATGCTCTGTTACTTGCTGTTTACGATTTTATAGCATCCTGTGGGGCTTCCCAGGTGGCACTAGTGGTAAAGAGCCCACCTGCCAATGCAAGAGACATAAGATACACAGGTTTGATCCCTGGGTTGGAAAGATCCCCTGGAGAAGGCTATGGCAACCCATCCAGTATTCTTGGCTAGAAAATCCCATGGACAGAGGAGCCTGGCAAGCTGCAGTCTGTAGGGTCTCAAAGAGTTGGATACAACTGAAGCGACTTAGCATGCATGCATGTGGCATCCATACTGGTTACTTGGAAAATGCAAGTTCATTGAATTATGCAGCTCTTCCAAGTATTGACACAATTCCTTATTTCAAAGAATCACATTGTTAATATTGTCACTGGTATCAGAAGAATTTTTTATTCTTAGAAAGTTGTGACTCACTGTGTAGGTACAATTTTTGCCAAAATTCTACTTTTTAATTAAAAACTTGAATTTATCATTGTAACAAATGTTATCAATTGCTTACCTTGAAGTGACAGGTTCATATGGCTCATATTTGAGAAACTGTCTTCCATATACCCAAGTCTGATCAAGCATGGTTTGTCTATTCATTGTTCTATTAAGTAAAATTGGTGTTTCATTAAAAAAAAAAAAGCTACTTTAGCCCACAACTCAATCATATAAGTGCTTTCACTTTTTTATATGATTGTCCAAGCCAGGCTTCAGCAATATGTGAATCGTGAACTTCCAGATGATCAAGCTGGCTTTAGAAAAGGCAGAAGGAACCAGAGATCAAATTGTCAACATCTGCTGGATCATGGGAAAAGCAAGAGAGTTCCAGAAAAACATCTATTTCTGCTTTATTGACTATGCCAAAGCCTTTGACTGTGTGGATCACAATAAATGTGGAAAATTCTGAAAGAGATGGGAATACCAGACCACCTGACCTGCCTCTTGAGAAACCTGTATGCAGATCAAGAAGCAACAGTTAGAACTGGACATGGAACAACAGACTGGTTCCAAATAGGAAAAAGAGTACGTCAAGGCTGTATATTGTCACCCTGCTTATTTAACTTCTATGCAGAGTACATCACAAGAAACGCTGGGCTGGAAGAAGCACAAGCTGGAATCAAGCTTGCCGGGAGAAATATCAATAACTTCAGATATGCAGATGACACCACCCTTATGGCAGAAAGTGAAGAGGAGCTAAAAAGCCTCTTGATGAAAGTGAAAGAGGAGAGTGAAAAAGTTGGCTTAAAGCTCAACATTCAGAAGACAAAGACCATGGCATCTGGTCCCATCACTTCATGGGAAATAGATGGGGAAACAGTGAAAACAGTGTCAGACTTTATTTTTTTGGGCTCCAAAATCACTGTAGATGGTGACTGCAGCCATGAAATTAAAAGACACTTACTCCTTGGAAGAAAAGTTATGACCAACCTACACAGCATATTAAAAAGCAGAGACATTACTTTGCCAACAAAGGTCCGTCTAGTCAAGGCTATGGTTTACCCAGTGGTCATGTATGGATGTGAGAGTTGGACTGTGAAGAAAGCTGAGCACCAAAGAATTGATGCTTTCTAACTGTGGGTTGGAGAAAACTCTTGAGAGTCCCTTGGACTGCAAGGAGGTCCAACCAGTCCATCCTAAAGGAGACCAGTCCTCAGTGTTCATTGGAAGGACTGATGTTGAGGCTGAAACTCCAATACTTTAGCCACCTCACGCGAAGAGTTGACTCATTGGAAAAGACTCTGATGCTGGGAGGGATTGCAGGCAGGAGGAGAAGGAGATGACAGAGGATGAGATGGCTGGATGGCATCACGGACTCGATGGACATGAGTTTGAGTGAACTCCGGGAGTTGGTGATGGACAGGGAGGCCTGGTGTGCTGCGATTCATGGGGCCGCAAAGAGTCGGACACGACTGAGCGACTGAACTGAACTGAACCAAAGCTTGGTATACAAAGGTGCTTCATGAGTATTTCTAATTTTGTCATACAATATTAGAAGAAGTATCTTGAAAAGGTGAAATTTAATAAAATTAGCAATTTTAATGCCTCTTCAAGGGTGTTTTTGAGTGAAACTGATGGTTTGCTCTCTTTTACTGCAAATGCAGTTGGTTAAAAATACAGTGACTGGGAAACCAATACAATATTGTAAAGCAATTATCCTTCGATTAAAAATAAATTTTTAGCCACTCAACATTCAAAGACTAAAAAACAAAAAAAATACAGTGACTGGGGGACTATACTGGTGCTCCAGTGGTTAAGAACACTCCTTCCAATGCAAGGGACGTGGATTCAATCCCTGGTTGAAGAACTAAGAACCCACATGTGAGGGGGCATCTAAGTCCAAACGCGGCAGTTCCTGAGCCCACGCACCACAAATAGAGAAGCCCACGTGCCATAACTAAGACCCAACACAGCCAAATAAGTATTAAAAAAAAGAGAGAAAATACACTGACTGATTGCCATTGCCCTAAGGCATCAACTGTTTTACCTGTCAGTTTTTTAGTATCACAGCAATGTCAAGACAGTGAAAAAGGCTAATTACATCTTAGTATTATTATGAAAATAGCTTGACTTTGCAGACTCCATTAAAGGGTCTTGAATACCCCAAGAAATCACAGACTACCCTTTGAGAACCACTGTCAAATGGAATTGATAGTGATGTATGTCTGGTATCAGTCATTGGAATTGCCTCACTTTTAGTTCTCATAGACTAATTTTTCTTGTCCTAAATATTAATATGTTAATATTAACATCTAGGTTTAGCAGTTGATAGCAAACAAGTATTGATGATATAGAAGAAAATTTTCTCAAACAGAATTTTTGTCAATGTGGACTCAAGAATTAGGAAGCCATGAGAGGGTTCTTGGATATAGGAAATTCTGTTTTGATCCTGAAGCCTCTGTGAGTGTTTCATACCTGGGTATGTTCTAGTTGAGGAAGCTGAGGTAGAAGTGGCCTGTGATGGCAGGTGAGGAGTTTGAAATTGTTAGAGTAGCAATAGTTGTAAGTTCCACCATGACCTCGTCACTTGGAAAGTGGGGAAATTGTCTGAGCTTTTTATTTAAAGCAAAATGTTTATGAGCCGTATGATATTTGCCGTATTTTCCATAAAGTAATGATAAAACAAGTTTATGCAATGTTGATAATGGTTAAGGATGTAAATTTGGAAAGGAAAAGGCCCAGTCATTAAGAAATAAAAGCAGGTTGGAAGGATACTTAGGTAAATCATGTGCTATAACACTGAAAGAATTTGACAGTACTACATTTTCAGTAATTTGGGAGATTTCTAACTGAAGACAGATGATTGATATAAAATGGAAAATGATGCTTTATTACTTGAGATTAAAATAAATTACTTTTTCACTATTTGATTCTCTGAGGTTTAAAAATACAGTATTACAAACAAAATTAATGACCATCTTCTCAAAGGATTTGTATTGGATGATCAGATGTTATGCTTTCCAGCCCAAGGTAAATTATCCTGGTTTTCTTGTTTCTCAGATAGCTTGAGAAAAATCTGGTAAGTAGATTGCTTTAAATCTTTCAGGTTTTACACGTCATTAGAATATATAGAATAGAATGCTTTTGATGGAGCGTCTTCAGGTGCTACAGCAGAATGTGAACAGAGAGACAAAGTACCGACTTCTGGATACTGGTGTTCTTTGTGCTATTTCCGTGTCACGTTGAAATCTGTTTTTCTAAGGGAGAAATGATCCTCACAGAATTATAGTTCTGGAAAAGATGGTCACATGGTCTGGCCATCTGCCTTTCTGCACACTCTACCAAGCTTTCTCAGACCTGTGAGAATCCATCTTACTTGTCTTAATCTCTAAGAAGATGGTTCCATACATGCTTTCCAGGAGCGCTGAAATAACTGAGTTATTTCTCAGCTGTGTGTGTGCTAAGTCATGTCCATCTCTGTGATCCCATGGACTGCAGCCTGCCAGGCTCCTCTGTCCAGGGAATTCTCCAGGCAAGAATACTGGAGTGAGTTGCCACTTTCTACTCCAGGGAATCTTCTCAGTTAAATATCCTTAACGTAAGGAATATGAGCCTTATAGCTAGTTATCGTAAGTAAACTAGTTTAAGATCAACTAGGAATAATGGGTATCTGCCCTTTGAATGGGATTGCCTATCTGCCCTTTGAATGGGATTTTCTAACCAGTTCTGTATTTTTCCGTCAACTGGACAACCAAAGCTCATGTGAATAATAAAGATCTTTCTGGTTGATTATAGTTACTCCCAATTCAGTGACAAGTTTTCTTAAGTTATATGTCTTTGCCTAGAAGTGTTTGTCTTATTGTCTGTTTTTGTCTGTAAAGAATTTCAAGTGAACTCTGGTATTTTAGAAAAAAAATCTCCCTAGAGAATTTTGTTAGAATCTTTAAAAAATTGTAATGAAATATCTGGCTTAAATGATTATATGTTACAACACCAAATAGTTTTGTCTTCTAACAGTACTATCAGATGTATCTCTGGGAGCTTAGTCCAGGATTCTTAATTAGTAGGCGAATAAATACTGGGAAATTTATGGTCAAAAAAATAGCCTTACAAAATCCTCATTTATAATTTCTAAAATTCTATTCATAGATCCCTTTCTAAGTAAATTTCAAATTGAGCATATGAAAATAACAGATTCAACATTTAGTTTCTCATTGCCTCTTGGGCTGTTTTTAACTTTCTCACACACTCAGTTTAGTTCAGTTCAGTTGCTTAGTTGTGTCCGACTCTTTGCGACCCCATGAACCGCAGCACACCAGGCCTCCCTGTCCATCAGCGACTCCTGGAGTCCACCCAAACCCATATCCATTGAGTCAGTGATGCCATCCAACCATCTCATCCTCTGTCGTGCCCTTCTCCTCCTGCCCTCAATCTTTCCCAGCATCAGGGTCTTTTCAAATAAGTCAGCTCTTCGCATCAGGTAGCCAAAGTATTGGAGTTTTAGCTTCAACATCAGTCCTTCCAAGGAGCACCGAGGACTGATCTCCTTTAGGATGGACTGGTTGGATCTCCTTGCAGTCCAAGGGACTCTCAAGAGTCTTCTCCAACACCGCAGTTCAAAAGCATCAATTCTTTGGTGCTCAGCTTTCTTCACAGTCCAACTCTCACATCCATACATGACCACTGGAAAAACCATAGCCTTGACTAGACGGACCTTTGTTAGCAAAGTAATGTCTCTGCTTTTTAATATGCTATCTAGGTTGGTCATAACTTTCCTTCCAAGGAGTAAGCGTCTTCTAATTTCATGGCTGCAATCACCATCTGCAGTGATTTTGGAGCCCCAAAAAATAAAGTCAGCCACTGTTTCCCCTTCTATTTCGCATGAAGTGATGGGACCAGATGCCATGATGTTCGTTTTCTGAATGTTGAGCTTTAAGCCAACTTTTTCAGTCTCATCAAGAGGCTCTTTAGTTCTTTCTGTTCAGTTCAGTCGCTTTGTCCTGTCCAACTCTTTGCAACCTCATGAATCGCAGCTCGCCAGGCGTCTCTGTCCATCACCAACTCCTGGAGTTTACTCAGACTCACGTCCATCGAGTCAGTGATGCCATCCAGCCATCTCATCCTCTGTTGTCCCCTTCTCCTCCTGCCCCCAATCCCTCCCAGTATCAGAGTCTTTTCCAGTGAGTCAACTCTTCGCATGAGGTGGCCAAAGTACTGGAGTTTCAGCTTTAGCATCATTCCTTCCAAAGAAATCCCAGGGCTGATCTCCTTCGGAATGGACTGGTTGGATCTCCTTGTAGTCCAACGGACTCTCAAGAATCTTCTCCAACACCGCAGTTCAAAAGCAATTCTTCAGCGCTCAGCCTTCTTCAAAGTCCAACTCTCACATCCATACATGACCACAGGAAGACTTTCTGCCATAAGGGTGGTGTCATCTGCATATCTAAGGTTATTGATATTTCTCCTGGCAATCTTGATTCCAGCTTGTGCTTCTTCCAGCCAAGCGTTTCTCATGATGTACTCTGCTTATAAGTTAAATAAGCAAGGTGACAATAAACAGCCTTGATGTATTCCTTCTCCAATTTCGAACCAGTCTGTTCCATGTCCAGTTCTAACTGTTGCTTCCTGACCTTACACAGTATGTCAGCATAAAGAACTTCCACTTATAGTCATTACTGTCTAGGTGGTGTTATCTCTAGCATATCATAAACTTAAGCTCTGGTTAACATTTCCTGCCTAACAAGGTTAAAAAATTCTTTAAACTTGACTCATTTCTTAAACATACTAATTGCTGCACAAGATGCTATTTGATTGTCGTATGTTTATGACAGTCATCTTCACCTGCTCAAGGCTCATATCTGCCTTTGCTTCCCTCTATCACAACCTTTTTGAAGAAATTCTCATACCAAACTTACTTACTTAGCACCACAGGTCAGGAGTGAATGAATTATGAAGTAGATAGCTGGATGATACAGATACATAGATGGATGAGTGGGTGAATGGATGCATAGGTAGGTAGGTAGATTATTTGTTTAACATATTTGTGTCTTATATATGACTGTGTGTGTTTATTTATTTGTTACATTAAGTATATTTTTCCTTTCCTTTCTCCAAATTGACGTGGCTTCTTTTCATTCAGCCCACTGTTTCCTCCCCCATTCTGGAGTAATATCTTTCGTGTTGCTCTTTAGAGATGCCCTGAAATCCTCTGCCTTCCATGGACATTTGCCTTGATTTAAGTTCCCCTGATTGTGAATTTCCATGCAGCAATGGCACTGTGCAATCCACTGCACCGCTTAAGTGTGTAACAGAGCTTTGCACTTTTCCCCCTGCCTCCTAGCCCAACTCATTTCACATTGTAAATGATGTCATTTTAGATCCTAAGGTCCTCCAGGACAGAAACATAAACTTTTTGCTTGTTTCTTTGTTTGTCTGGGGAGACCTTTTCAATGGTATCTAGCTAGAATACCTGGCATATAGGAAGCTTAGTTGATGTTACTCAACTTAGTTAATGGTGATGAATTAGAAAGTAATTCTTTGATGAATGACTCTTACTTCCTCAGTTCATCCAGTTGAGGACAAGTGTCTCATCCTGGCCAGAAAGAGGAATTAGATGAACTGAGTGACAGGTGGACATGACCATGAGATCAGCATTACTTTTACAAAGCATGCTTTCATTTGTTTTTGGTTTAGGTTTTTTAATGAAATGCCTTTATAGGAGTTGTAAATGTGATTCAGAATTTTGTTAAATTTTAACAGAAGAGTAGTATACAAAAGTGAACTGATGGGTTTTTGGAAGAAAGTTTCAAAGTGGCCAAAACCAAAGTAATTTCTTACTTATTATCAAAAAATAAATCTGGAAGGAGAGATCCTTATAAATTATTTTTTCACCTATCCCTCTGCCATAATCCAGATGTGTAAATCATGTAAATATAATCCATTGAAATTACTTTCTAAATTTCTGTTTACAATCTCAAGTGAATGAGATTCAATAGCTTTAGATTACTCAGACTAAGGTTCGGTGACCAGATTTTTATTTCTTTTTTTTAAAAACTCAATCACACCAAAGAATTCCAAGGTAGAATAGCAATAACCATTATAAATTATGTAAGGTTTTTTTCCCCTTGTATCATCTTTATTGGCTGTGCAACTAATTAGCTATTTCAGCAGTGTTCAGGCTAGCATCGTTTGTTGGTTAAACAAAAGAAGGAGAAATTTCAGAAACACAAAGAGACGAAATGTTTGAGATTTGTTCTTGCTCACATGTGTACCTCAGAGTGCCTATCTCCTGTTGAAGGAAATAATTTATCGTGATCTTAGTCAAAAGCATTTCTCTCTTTGCTGTCCTCTTTTATTAATTTAGATATGTTTCTAAGATGAGAAATGATGTTACTTCTAATTATGGTTACATGTAGTTAATTTCCTTCTTTTTTCCTAAGCTTGGTGTGAAAGGCAGTTTCCTCCAAAAGAGGAAGGTGGGGGGAGCTGGTTACTGGGAGGGGAGAATACTGATAGAGCTGATCTTCCTGTTGCCTTAGCAACAGATTTATTTATTAGGGGTTGAAATGACATGAGTTAATATACCGCATACCTGCTGATCGGCAAACTCTCCTATTTCAGCTGCAGTTGACAATTAAGTCCTGGACAGCTACAGCCAGGGGTTAATGTTCCTCATTAGGAGAACTAGGTCATTACTGGGAAATCAAGGCACTTAAGGCAGCATGGGTAAAATACAAAATTCAGCATCTAGAGGAGTGAGGCTTTTTTATGTTAATTAACCTTATTTTCCTAGGTTTAAAAAAAATCTTATATGCACATGACAGTGGATCAATTAATTGAAAAAAAAAAGGAGCTAGTTTACTTTATTCTCTGACTTGTCTTCATTTCCTTTGCAAGGATTTCATTATTTTATGGAAAATTCTTATGTCTATATGATGAGTAAAAAGGGTATTAAAATTAAGAAGGGAATCATCATGGAAATCAGCTTTACCACAAGGGAATGAGCAAATAAAAGCCTTGGAAATGAAAATAAATAAGCTTTGCTAATACCTCACCTAAGGAGCAGCATATAAGCCCATCAGAGCTGGGAGATATTTAGAGGTACTTCTTTGCTTCTTTATTAAGCAGTTACATAGTTATTTGACCTTCAGAAACTGAAACTTTGGGAAAGTGATTCCAAGTGGTTTGTAAATATTCTATTTGCAGAAAGCTGTATAGCAGTTTAACAAACAGTAACTTTCCAGTTCATAATTGGCTTTTTTTTAATACCAATAAAATTAGATACATTAGTTGAAAGTTTTTATTAAAATGTCTGAGTGGGTGTTTTTTTCACCAGATAAATTCATAAATAATGTATCAAGCCCGTTCTGAAAGCTTTGTTGTCTTATTTCTTTAAAGAGCCTTTATATTGAAAGGGGGGTATTTACAGAGTAGAAACAGATTTATTGCCCAGAATCCTATTTTGTCTTCATTGCTGTGTTGCCTTCATTGAAATCACATCTTTTCAGTTCTTTGACTTCTGATAACTTTCTCTGTGGGATGTAGACAAAGCAAAAAAGTGCTCTTAGCATCAATATCCCCTAAAATACTCTGTTCCTTCGACATCAAAATCAAAATCACTTTGGTTCTCTTCCCTCTATTCATATACTAGAAACTGTCCCTATCAACGTGAAAATAATGGGTTGACTTCTAGGAACTTAGTTTAGAACTTTTGTTGGCATTTTTCCCCCATCAGGGAAAAAAAAAAAAAGTACAACTCTCCTTTAATTGATTATCTCTCTGTGATTCAGTGTATATTTTCACCTCCTCCTCCTCCAAAGTGTTTTCCTGTTATATAAGTGAAACTGGGCCCACACATACTTCTTTAGAAAATCCCATTCTAGTAAACCTCTGTTAGTAGCATGTAGATTGCCACTTATCATCTGATTTAGCATAAAATTACTGCTTTAGGTGGCACCTCTCGAGGCTTCTTCCTTCAGTCAAATATTTCCACTCTGAAATTAGACACAATCCTTATACAACTGCCTCTTTCACCTACTCTGGCCAGTTTTTGGTTTTAACAAGAACTCTTTTAAAGGAGAAATTATTTTTCCAACTTCAGAATTACGACCCGAGAGCCAGACTTCTAGAATGAGGCAGTATGGAAGAGATGGTTAGCTTTTCTCCAAAATGTCTTTATCTTATGGAGGGGATACAGCTGGACCACATTTTCTAGTTTTGACCACAGTTTGGTGTGTCTGCATAACTGGTCTTAGCCAGGAAACATAAAGCAGAAGTGATGTGGACCACTTCCGGGCCCGGACTATAAAAATGTCCCAACATTCCACCACATTCTCTTTCTTTTTGGAAAGGCAGACATGGAAGGCACTTGTTAAGGTTGATAGTGACTGTTTTGACTTGGGTCATTGGATTGACCCCTAATGAAAAGGGCTGCCCTTTTGATCTGCCCACTTGCCTATTATTTTGACATGCCCTGTTATACATTTTTTAATCCATTTTTTAATGCAATCACCCTACCTGAATGAATGCAGACAGCTGTTACAATAATCTAGACAAATGTGGTGGTTTGACTAGAGTAATGGGAATATATGTAAGAAGTAATCAGAATATATTTTAAAGATTTTGGATAAACATAGGTGCTATTTACTGAGATAGAGGACCCATGGGGAGGATAAGGTTTGAAAACTTTCTTTAGAACATTTTAAACCTGAAGTATCTTTTAGACACACAAGTGGAAGTTTCAAGTCGAAAGATAGAAATATAAGTCTTTCATTCAGAAGAGCAGTTGGGACTGAAGATAGAAATGTGGGCATTATGAGCATGGATATTTTCAATTCCTGGGGCTTCCCTGGTGGCTCAGTTGGTAAAGAATCCACCTGCAGTGCGGGAGACCCAGGTTTGATCGCTGGGTGAGGAAGATCCCCTGGAGAAGGAAATGGCAACCCACTCCAATTTCCTGGACAGAGGAGCTTGGCAGGCTACAGTCAGTCCATTGGGTCGCAAAGAGTCAGACATGACTGAGTGATTAACAAATAAAACTGTTCAATTCCTATATTTAAAAATATATTGGATTTTAAATCATATAAATTCAATTTTAAGTTTTCTAATTTTAAACATTAAATTTATCCTAAATCTGTGGGCAACAGTTGTAACCTAGTGATAGCCTACATCTCTCATGTCTCCTGCATTGCAGGCAGATTCTTTACCGCTGAGCCACCAGAGAAGCCCCTAGCTATAGCATAGTAAAGTCCAATCTCTCTACAAGTCCTGATGTTACAATTATCTGCTCTCTAACTTCAGTTTTCTTCTTTACATGATAGGGGTAACATTAAGTACATTATAGGATTGTTCTGAGGATTAAGGAAGATGATAATATGAAAGTAAACTCAGTTCCTGGTAGAGAATAAGCATTTAATAAACATTAGCTATTATTATTACTAAATAATACAAATTATTTCATTCCTTCACATAAAACTGTCAGTTTTGCCCACGATCTCTTACTGGTCAAAATCAATTTTTTCTTAACTCCCTGAAAAAAGAAGAGAAAAGAAACAGCTAAATAAAGTCATCTTTTTTTGTCTTCATTTTCAGCCTACCCAAAACAAGTACATACTGTACAGAAAAAATGGAATTAAGCTACAGAGCAAACACTTGTAAGGAGCAGCATCTGCCTTGTAAATGAAGTCTATAAAAGGCTACCAAATGTCCCTTCACATTTTTATGATTGTTAGGATATTACTAAACCTGGATGGAAAAATGTTTTTTGAGGCTCTTACATCAAGCACCCACATTGTCAATATCACAAATTATTTCCGTTTTTTACAAGATGGCTGCCCCAAGCCTTCACTATAGAATAGCAGTGCTATTTGAGCAGGACTTATATAGTTTTAAAGGTATGAATTGCTAAAAAGCACTTTCTACATTTATAAGTCACATTTTTAAACAAAATTTTTTTAAAAAGATGACTTTAATGAGATTTATATATCACAAATTCCATCTGTTTTAAATAATACAACTTAATGACTTTCAATCAATTTACAGAGTTCTATAACCATCACTACAATCCAATTTTAGAGCATTTTTATCTCCCCAGTAAGAATCTTCATTCCCCTTTGCAGTCTATCCCTGTTTTCATCCTCACCTCAGGAAAACACTAATGTGCTTACTCTCTCTACAGATTTGCCTTTTCTGGACATTTCATGTAAACGGAATCATATACTCTGTGATCTTTAGCATCTGGTTTCTTTCACTTGGATCAGAGTTCCTAAGGTTTGTCCATGTTGTAGCAGATAGCAGTGGTCTGTTCCTTTCTGAAGTTGAATAATATTCCATTGCATGGATATAACACATTTTGATTATTCATCATTTGATAGATGTTTGGACTGCTTCTGATTTTTTAATGATTGTGAGTAATATTCCTCTGAACATTTTCATAATGTCTTTGTTCAGACATATGTTTTCATTTTCCTTAGGTAGATACCTAGAGATGGAATTACTGAGTTTTCTGATAAGGTTATATTTGACTTTTTAAGAAACAAGCAAATAACTTTTAAGGATAACACTTACTAACTCTTCCTGCTTAGATTCATTCAAGATCAACATATACACACTGTTATATTTTAAATGGATAACCAACAAGGACCTGCTATATGGCTCAGGTAACTCTGCTCAATGTTATGTGGCAGCCTAGATAGGAGGGGTGTTGGGCGAGAATGGATGCATGTACATATGTGGCTGAGTCCCTTTGCTGTTCAACTGAAACCATCACAATGTCACTAACCAACTCAACTCCAATATAAAATAAAAAGTTTTTAAAAATTTTTATTGAACTTCTTATAAAGCCAGTCATTGTACTAAACCAGATACGGTCAACTCTTGTTTTTTCACTTTCATTGGAATGAAGTGTAGGCTGGACATTTAAAATCTCATTATTCATAAACCTAATGCTGGCCACTTTTTCAGGTGTCTTCAGCAAAATATCTATGATCTTATTATCATCTGAAACACATACCAAAGGGCTATGTGATAGGTTGCTACCAGGAATCCAAAGAAGAAAGGCATAATCCTCTGCTCTTTTTAAAAGCCCAGAGACTAGGAAGGAAGACAGGTGTGTAATGCCTGCAAAGATCACAGTGTCCCTGCCATTTTCTAAAAGAGAACACGTTGCAATTCTAACACGTGCTTTTCCCCACTGAATTAACACTCTTATTTATGAATGGTACATCCATGTCCCTCACATGCAACTCTGAATTTTTGTCTTGGCTGATTCTTCATTTAACTCTCTCATTTTTCTGATGGCTACCGTAACAAATGCCACAAAATTGACAGCTTAAAACAACAGGAATGGGGCTTCCCTGTGGTCCAGTGGTGAAGAATTTGCTTGCCAATGCAGGAGACATTGGTTCAAGCCCTGCTTGGGGAAGATTTTACATGCTACAGAGTAACTAAGCCAATGTGTCAGAACTACTGAGACCGCCCCCTAGAGGCCATGCTCTGCAACAAAAGAAGCCACCGCTATGAGAAGTCAGTGCACAGCTAGAGAGCAGACACCCAGAGCCACTCGCTGCAACTAGAGAAAGCCTGTGCTCAACAACAAAGACGTAGCACAGGCCCCGAAATACCAGGAATTTATTCTATTACATTCCTGGAGGCCGGAAGTACAAAATTGGTATCAGCAGGCTGAAATCCGATGTTAGCAGAGCTTGAGTATCTCTGGACAGTCTGAGGAAGAAAGCTCCTTCCCACTTCCTTACATCTTCTAGCCTCTGAAGGCTGCCAGCAATCTTTAGTCTCTGTTCTCTTCCTCTGGGATCACACTGCCTTCTCCTCTTCCATCGGTATCAGATTTCCATTTGCCTCCCCCTTAGAAGGACATAAGCGACTGAATTTAAGGGCCACTCAGATATTTCAGAATAATTTCCTATACTCAAGATCCTTGACTTAATCATATTTGCAAAGTCCTTTTTTGTCAAGTAAGAGTCCCTTGGACAGCAAGGAGATCAAACCAGCCAATCCTAAAGGAAATCAACCCTGAATATTCATTGGAAAGACTGATGCTGAAGCTGAAGCTCCAATACGGTGGCCACTAGATGTGAAGAGCTGACTCATTGGAAAAGACCCAGATGCTGTGAAAGATTGAGAGCAGGAGAAGGGGACAACAGAGGATGATGGAATGGTTGGATGGTAACCCTGACTCAATGGACATGAATTTGAGCAAACTCCAGGAGATAGTGAAGGACAGGGAAACCCGGTGTGCTGCAGTCCATGATGTCACAAAGAGTCAGCACAGTTTAGCAACTGGACAACAACAAGGTAATAGTCACAAGTTTCAAGGATCAGAATGTGGAGATTTCCTGAGGGGCCCATTATTCAACCTAATGAAAGTTGCATATGCAGTCAGTATGAGGTTGTTCATTCATTCAGTAATTCTTGAGCAGTGGAATAAGCATTGAGGATGCAACTGTAAAGAAAAATTCATGTATAGAGTCCTTGCCTGCTCAGGACTTAACAGTAGCTATTAATCAAATAAAATTTGCTTTAGGATTACAACAGAGAAAAGGAAAGAAAGAACAATATGTAACTTTTTTGTGAACATTACACATTCATTTTAAATACTTTAATACTGAAATGTACAAATGAGAACATTTTATTAATAAAAACTCACTGCAGATGCCTGCATACCAAAGTAATTGGCATTCTTAATATTTCTTTCATTCCATACTGCTGTCTACTAATTGTTGATTTTTAAAAATAATTACCCTGGTGATTTTAATATACAAACTTACCCATATATTTTTCTCTTTCCTTGCCTATTATTCCCTCTTGCTTTTTTTTTTTTTTAACTTTTTAAATACTGAACCCCCCTCCCACTTCCCTCCCCATACCATCCCTCTGGGTCATCCCAGTGCACCAGCCCCAAGCATCCAGTATCATGCATTGAACCTGGGCTGGCGACTCGTTTCATATATAATATTATACATGTTTCAATTCCATTCTCCCAAATCATCCCACCCTCTCGCTCTCCCACAGAGTCCAAAAGACTGCTCTATACATCTGTGTCTCTTTTGCTGTCTCGCATACAGGGTTATCGTTACTATCTTTCTAAATTCCATATATATGCGTTAGTATACTGTATTGGTGTTTTTCTTTCTGGCTTACTTCACTCTGTATAATAGGTTCCAGTTTCATCCACCTCATTAGAACTGATTCAAATGTATTCTTTTTAATGGTTGAGTACATTAGACCTTTCCTTGCCTAAAAAATTGCTTTTAGTGAGAGTGCTTGTGGCAAACTCACCTGAAATTATCTTTTGTTTTTCCATTTTTCTTAAGAATATCTTTTCTGAGTATCCCATTCTAGGTTGAGATTAAATCCTTTCAGCTTTATTTTGCTATGGTGGTGGTTGTTTTAGTCATTAAGTCATGTCCAACTATAGCCCATCTGGCTCCTCTGTCCATGGGATTTTCCAGGCAAGAAGACTGGAGTGGGTTACCTTCTCCAGGTGATCTTCCTGACCTAGGGATTGAACCCATGACTCCATCTCCTGCATTCTAGGTGGATTCTCTACTACTGAGCCACTGGGGCTTCCCCATTTTGCTATGGAGAAATTACTTAATCAGACTTTTCTCTCTAGCTACTTTGAAGATCTTACCTTTGTCTTTGGTGTGCCTCACTTTCACCTATGTGCAGGAATGGATTTCTTTCTTTAGCTTACTTGGGATTTGTTAGAATTTGTAAACCTTTGAATTGATGTGTTTCGTCACTTCTGGAAAATATTCACTATTATATCTACAAATATTGCCTCTGCGTCATTCTCTCTCTTTTTGGTGTTCTGTGTCTTGATTTTTGTGATCATCTATTTCTTAATCTTTCTTTCATCCCTTTCCATGTCTTTTGATTCTATTTTCTGGTTCCTGGATTTTTTTTTAGCTTTATCTCTGAGATTACTAGTTCTCCCTTGATTTCAATCATTTTGTTTTTCATCACTCAAACTTCTTTCTTTTACTTGTTCAATACTCTTTGGTCATTTTTAACAATCCCCTGCTCTTCATATACTTGGGCTTCCCTTGTGGCTCAGCTGGTAAAGAATCTGCCTTAGCAGACCTGGGTTCAGTCCATGGGTTGGGAAGATCCCCTGGAAAAGGGAAAGGCTACCCACTCCAGTGTTCTGGTCTAGATAATTCCACAGACTGTATATTCCATGGGGTTGAAAAGAGTCAGACACAACTGAGCAGCTTTCACTTTATATATTTAGTCCCTTTTTAAAAAATACTTCAAACATACGACTTTTATATTCCATGTTTGATAATTCCAATATCTGAAACTTTTGTGGGTCTGCTGTCTTTTTTCTTTTTATGATTCCTTGTTTCCCATATGTTTTTGATTTTTGACCATGAAGCCAAATTTTTTGGAACTTCACTAAAGGCAATTCTTTGAGGATTGCCCAAGTTGTATCTGGATGTCTCCAGAAGGGATGTGTGTTTGCCTATGTCAAGTGCTTAAGGAAATTACCAGCCCAGTGCTACTTCAGACTAAATTCTCAGTGAGGGCTTTTTGGTTTTTAGATAATTCAAGCAGCTTGATGTCAGGTTTCAGACTTCTTTCAAGGCTGATGTGAAATTAGGAAATTATAAGGGAAAGCTTACTACTCTGTAACAATAACATGCATCTTCACAATATTTATTCCATGGATTCTTTCCCTTTCCATCTTATTTCTATACCATACCTCTGGTTCAGTCCCTATGCACATAAACCTAAACTAGCATAATAACCTTCTTACTTTCTCTTCTCTGACCTTAGCACCCTGCAGTTCAAACCTAGGGTAAATATCCCAACATTCTTCATGTAATTTTGCTCAGAGTCCTTCTGTGGCTTTCACATCCCACATCAGTGATCTCAATATTGGCTGTCTATTAAAATTAGGGTTTTTTTAAAAATTAAGAATGCTTGTCCCCCTCATACTAATTAAACCTGAATTTCTAAGAGTGGGGCCCTTGCATCAAAAAAAAAATTTTAAGTGCCCTAGTCAACTCTGATGCACAGCCAAATTAAGAAGTACTAGTATGCAGAAAGCAATGGCACCCCACTCCAGTACTCTTTTCTGGAAAATTCCATGAACGGAGGAGCCTGGTAGGCTGCAGTCCATGGGGTCACTAAGAGTCAGGCACGACTGAGCGACTTCCCTTTCACTTTTCACTTTCATGCATTGGAGAAGGAAATGGCAACCCACTCCAGTATTCTTGCCTGGAGAATCCCAGGGACAGAGGAGCCTAGTGGGCTGCCATCTATGGGGTCGCACAGAGTCAGACACGACTGAAGCGACTTAGCAGCAGCAGCAGCAGTATGCAGAAAAAAAATAATAATAATGATAAAGAACTGCCTTAATCCCAGCAGTAAAGACCTTGTAGGAAGTGGTGCTCAACCTTTCTCAACATAAGAAAATACTCAAGTGCAAGCCCCACTCTGAGGGATTCTTAATCAGTTGGTCTGAGATGATGCCCAGGTATTTGTGTTTTCAGTACTTCCCTAAGATTTGCAACATGCCAAATTGAGATCCACCACTCTGGGATGACAAATCACAGGCTTATAGTTACCAGGCTAGTATCACTAATGAATGGAAAAGGCTAGATAGGAACAGTGAAAACTGAGAACGCCACCCCTCCAGAGGGAGCAGGCAGCCCTCCGCTCTGACTGATTGCAAAACATGGCCATCACATTGCAAGCCTGCCCCATTTGATTTCTTCAGTCAAAGATTAAAGAGTACTTGAAAAATAAACACCTACACATACCTCTGTTTATGTGTGTATGTGTAGACACACCTCGTCATCCAGGATTCAGGGAGTATGTTCGTTCACCTTGCTTCTGCAATGAGTGTTTGTTTTTGCTCGTGTTCTACTCCTTTTCTTCTATACTGTCCTTTCTCCTCCAAGTCTGTCTACATCATCACCATCTTCTAAGGGCCAATTCATGTTTTATCTGACCTGACAATAGAGAGCTGGTAACTGGAGGAGATGGGTGTTTTGAGAGGGGCATGTGCCTTCTTTCTTATGTAAATTTCTCTCCCTGTGATTCTATTTATCTTGCATAAACTTCTTTGGAACTTAAATAAAACTGAAAATGTGTATATGGTTAAACACTTTGGTGTTTTAGCCTTATGACTGCCACCAGATAGTTCTATAAAGGCATATTTATTACATTAAGAAATCTATCAAAAAGTCAAGCATCCTCTGGATAATACAGTAGATAGATATAGAAACTAACAGTTCTTAGCAAATGGATTACTTAGGTAGGTAAGGATGAAAAGTCACTAGACTGAATAAGAGGTAATTTTAGTAGGTGAAGTGAATAAGAGCTAAGGAAAAATAAAGCAGCATATCTCAAAATCTTACTTAGGCTAGGGAAAATGAGTCAATGGGACTTAAGTAAAATAACAGCAAAAACAAGCTCCATTCATGTCTTAATCTAAAATGTTTACATGCAAGATATTTATTTTAAAATATATTACATACAAGCTGCTGCTGCTGCTAAGCCACTTCAGTCATGTCCGACTCTGTGTGACCCCATAGACGGCAGCCCACCAGGCTCACCCATCCCTGGGATTCTCAAGGCAAGAGCACTGGAGTGGGTTTGCCATTTCCTTCTCCAATGTATGAAAGTGAAAAGTGAAGGGAAGTCGCTCAGTTGTGTCCGACACTTAGTGACCCCAAGGACTATAGCCTACCAGGCTCCTCTGTCCATGGGATTTTCCAGGCAAGAGTACTGGAGTGGGGTGCCATCGCCTTCTCCATACATACAAGCTACTATGTATAAAAAAATAATATACAAGGAATAATGTTCAGCACATGGAGTACAGCCAATATTTTATGATAATTTTAAATGGAGTATAATCTATAAAAATACTGTGCATCTGAAACTAATATGATACTGTAAATTAAATATGTTGTTGTTCAGTCGCTCAGTTGTGTCTGTCTCTTTGTGACCCCATGGACTGCGGCACATCAGGGTTTCCTGTCCTTCACCAACCCCCAGAGCTTGCTCAAACTCATGTCCATTGAGTCAGTGATGCCATCCAACCATCTCATCCTCTGTTGTCCCCTTCTCTTCCTGCCCTCAATCTTCCCCAGTATCTGGATCTTTTCCAGTGAGTCAGCTCTTCACATCTAGTGGCCACCGTATTGGAGCTTCAGCTTCAGCTTCAGCATCAGTCTTTCCAATGAATATTCAGGGTTGATTTCCTTTAAGATTGACTGGTTTGATCTCCTTGCAGTGCAAGGGACTCTCAAGAGTCTTCTCCAACACCACAGTTCAGAAGCATCAATTCTTCAGTGCTCAGCTTTCTTTATGGCCCAACTCTCACATCCATACATGACTACTGGAAAAACCATAGCTTTGACTATATGGACCTTTGCTGGCAAAGTGATGTCTCTGCTTTTTAATACACTGTCTAGGCTTGTCATAGCTTTTCTTCCAAGGAGCAAGCATCTTTTAATTTCATGGCTGCGGTTACCACGCTGTGATTTTAGAGCCCCCCAAAATTAAATCTGTCACTGTTTCCATTGTTTCACTATTTGCCATGAAGTGATGGGACCAGATTCCATGAAGATTCCGTGATCTTCGTTTTTTTGAATGTTGAGTTTTAAGGCAGCTTTTTCTCTTTCCTCTTTCACCTTCATCAAGAGGCTCTTTAGTTCCTCTTTGCTTTCTGCCATAAGGATGATGTCATCTGCATATCTGAGCTTACTGATATTTCTCTCGGCAGTCTTGCTTCCAGCTTGTGCTTCATCCAGCCTGGTATTTCACATGATATCAGCTATACTATTTAATAAGAAATAATAAAAATATATATTACACTAATATTGCCCTTTCAGATGAAAGAACTTAAATTTGTAATTTAGCCATTTGTAAAAGAGCCATATTAAATGAACTTGAACTATAGTACAGCATGAAAGAAATCCAAGATACAGCTATTCACTCATTGATTTTTACATTCAGTACACGTTTACCAGAGGCAAGGAATTTGGCACCTCCAGTGTCCACATACACTGGGTTGTAATTTGTGAGCACAGACTGCTGGTTCAAATCCTAGGTCTACCCTTTATACTGGGCCACTCTTGGAACTCACAAAGCTTCAGTTTCTTTGTCTATAAATTATGTGGAAGACTGTTGCCTGCCTCACAGAATTCTGAGGAGAAAATGATTTTATCCATCCCGTGGTCTTAGAACAGTTTCTGATCCATATAAAGGCTATATAAGTTTATGTTGTTATTATTTATTTTTGTCTCTCCATAACCTCTCTTACCTCAGGATTCTCTCAGTGGATTTATGATAAATCAGTAAAATTACAGTTCCCCCGATTTCTCCTCCAAGTAGCCCTTCAAGTCCTAACGATGCTTAGGAACATCGAAGGAGAAAGCTTGGTCTCAATAGGCACAGGCCCACACTGGCATCCTTTGAGAAGAATGTGATCCTGTGTGGTTCTTGGTGATCACCTTCCAGTTGTTATTCAGCCACTCAGTCATGTCCGACTCTTGTGACCCCATGGACTACAGCACGCCAGGCTTCCCTGTCCTTCACCAACTCCTGGAGTTTGTTCAAATGCATGTCCATTGCGTCGATGATGCCTTCCAACCATTTCAGCCTCTGTCACCCCTCCTCCTGCCCTCAGTCTTTCCCAGCATCAGGGTCTTTTCCAGTGAGTCAGCTCTTCATATCACATGGCCAAAGTATTGGAGCTTCAGCTTCAGCATCAGTTCTTCCAATGACTATTCAGGGCTGATTTCCTTTGGGATTGACACCCCAGAGCTGGTGTCTAGTATGTTCAGCTCCCATCTGCCTCTTCACGCTGTGTGTACCGCAGGAGACTCTCTGTGTAGCGCTCACTCTGGAAACGTCTTTCTCTTACTCAGGGCTTTTGGGAATGTTGGCTGCTCTCCCATTCCACTTCTGGACCTCAGAAAACCCAGCAAATCTGCTTTTTGTCTGACTCAGGCTGTTTATTTTCCTCAATTGATCCCATGACATGCTGGCCAATGGAGCTACTGCAAACCTGCTGGTTTCTAGAAGAAAAGACACAAGACCAAGGTGACTGTCCCAACAAACTGGCTTTTCCCCCACTGCCCCCACCGATCCCCTTGGAGTCTACTCAGGATTGTCTCCATTCTCTTACACGTGCCTTTCTTAACCCACGGATTTGGAGAGGAGGGGGTGGAATGAGTGAGGAAGAGTGTTGAGAAAAACCTACTCAGTATTATTCTCCAAAACTGTTACTTAGACCTCAGCCTCAGAATTCTAATATGGAAATCAAGAATTAACTATTTGTTTGTCCTCTGTTTGCATTTCTGCTTAATAACCCTACCTTAAGGGCAAAGACTAGAATATTCTTGTTGCTGGTGGGTGGGGGAGAAGCGGATTGGAAAAGTAGGAAACACTGCAGCAAGAAGTCCGTTAAGCACATTGATTAATACTAATATTAATACTTAGTATTCAAATATTATCCTTCTCCATATGTATTGATAGGGCTTCTTTTGAGACCCCTACCTCAGAGAGCTCCCAGATAATTGCATTACAACATAATGGAAAAGTCAGGAAACGCTTCACTGAGGACATGAGGATAATTGAATGAGGGATTCTATTAGACACATTACTCCTCGGCGCCTGAGCCACATGTGTTTCAAGAAAGAACACTGAACTAAACTGGTTGTGAACTTGAACTCAGGGAGGTAGAGAGATTCAACCGAAATTGGTCTCATTGCTTATCTTCACATTTCCGTGATTCTAAATTGAAGAGAACAGTCCGGTGGACACGATGGCTCCATCCCTCCATTCCTTGTATATAGGACTGCCTCCTGGGCTAGAATGAAGTTGATAATGGCAGCTTGATACCCCCCATCCTACCGGAGCTCCTTGAAAAGCCCTGTTCTCTTATGCCAGAGCTCAGAACTTGTGAACTGAGACCATTGAGAAAGCTTTACAGAGATTTCTCTGGTGGCCCAGTGGTTAAGACTTTGTGCTTCCAATTCAGAGTGTATGGGTTCTATCCCTGATCAGGGAACTCAGATTCCATATACCATGGTTCATGGCTTAAAGATTTTTTTAAAAAGCTTTACCTTTTGCAGATCAACTGTTTAAAAGCCAGCCTCCAGCAAATGTGAAATGGGTGAAGTTTTTGCAAAGCAGGAACTGCCCCATCTCACTTTTTTGTACGTTTATCCTCCTCCTAGTGTGAGTCATTTAGCTCTCACCCAGGCACTCCAGACTTCCTTTCATTTGCTATTCCACACAATTCTAGCCTTCCTTATGCATTCTTCACATTTCACAATCTCATATTCTTGGCCTTCCTACTTTAATCATCGAATTTACATGCTTAGTAATCTAATTCAATATATTAATCCCCCAAGAATACAAGATACATAATATACATACATATAACTTTAAATTAAATCACACCGTGTACATTCTTGCTAATATCTTGATGTCTTATCTCCTCCAGGATATTTACATTTTAAAGAGATTGCTTGTTTACCTGTTTTTCTAAAATGAAACACAAAAAGGAAATTCACTTATTCATCTAACCATCCAGTCATCAAATAATATTTAGGACCAACCTTCTGTGGACAGAGTACTTTGTTTAAACTTTGTTGTACTACCAAGATATGAGCCTCCCCAGTGGCTCAGCAGGTGAAGAATCCACCTGCAGTGCAGGAGACACAAGAGACCTGGGTTCAATCCCTGGGTCAGGAAGATCCCCTGGAGGAGGAAATGACAACCCACTCCAGTATTATTGTCTGAAAAATCCCATGAACAGAGGAGCCAGGTGGGGTACAGCCCAGAGGGTCACAAAGAGTTGGACACAACTGAGTGACTAAGCAGACCAAGATACACCAAAAGCTCCAGGCTTAGGAAACTTCAAACAGTAGAAGTCACAGATGAGCTTTGTGGACAATGGACTTTCCTTCTTATCTCTCAAATCACAGCACAGAGAGAACAGCTTCTCCTCTTGACTAGAATTTAGACTCCTTAAGGATTGGGTCGCTCATTCTCTTTAGTAATTCTTGCATCTCAGTGCTTTGTGTAAGTTCTGTCTGACAAACAGACATACATAGTTCTCCTTCATCGAATGAATTCCTAACTTCAAACAAGGATATTCTTCTCCTAGGGCCAAAAACTTATACTAGATGAATGATTTTTGTTGTTGTTGTGAATTGTTATGGTTTAATACACTGTAAAAAAATTCTAACCAAATGAACCCTGTAGGGTCATACAGAGTCAGATAAGACTGAAGTGACTTAGCGTGCACAGAACCAACAACATTTTGTTATGTATCATCTTGAATGTAAAGCTGGTCCACTTGGCATTCAGCCTAAAGATAATTGATAATCAAGTAAATAAAAGATCCCTTTATAACCTTTCTTCGGTGGATTTTTTATTACAGGCCTGATTACAGATGAAAACACTCAATAAGAGGCAATTATTACATATCTCTCCTACAAATGCATCAAAGATATAAAACCAGTAGTGTCTTTCTGTGACTTGAATGGTTAAAATTGCCCATCATTTTAATATTTCTCAAGTCTGAAATATACTAACATATATGTTAACTTTTAAATTTAAATAACTGAAAAAGTATTAAAAGTATAATAATATTAAGTCAAATTGGAATAAATATCAAAGAAACTCTTTGCAAAATAATGAAAAATTAATTAGTTAATTTTGATCTTAAATACATACTGTTCCTAGAATATGTGTGAACTTATTCCTAAATGAAAATATTGTCATAAATGAATATACACATACTACTACATCTTTGGGTAAGTTCTCATTTGGAAACTATGATATAGATTTCATTTTGTAAAAATGAATTCCATAAAATTTGAGTCTAAAGCAGAAGGAACAGATTTTGTAATGTTTACCTTTTTAAAAGGTTACCTTTATTTTAGGATGTTTGTGGGAAATTCAATTTCTGGTGCCATTCAAATCCATAAAAATGAGTGAATTATGTAGTCAGGAACAAAATTATTTCATGTACCAGCCAATATCGTTCCATAATCCTCCCAGAAAAGATGATTGTCAGACAGACTACTTCTTGCAAAAAATGCCTTCTCTGTCTGATCTCTTTCTTAGACTTCATTCCCTGTTTCTCAAGACAGACCCACGCATAGGGAAGTTCTTAGCACCAGCAGCCCACAGACCCTGTTGAGGTTTTGCTAAGGAGGGATTTTGGTCTTGCATACATGGCACACTCTTCCCTGGGAGAAGTGCCTTCTGCCAGCTCTCCCTAAAAAGCTGGGGGTTTCCTCCATCCCACTTCCACCTGTCCACCTGTTTGATCTTCATTATTCTGAGCTGCTTTTTCATTGATTTTGTGGTTCAGGAGGGTTTATGTCTTAATGTTGTAGAAGATTACATTTGCACTCTATTTCCATTTCTCCTTGTTGCCTTTGGATAACATCCAAGTGAAGAAGGGGGTAAATGACCATTGACTCGCCCAATTTCTGTTGTAATTATTTAGGAAAGTGATTTGATATGATGTTACAATAGTTCTAGGAAGGAATGATGAACATCTAAACCATATCAAGAAAAGAGAAATATACTTGGGTGGTAATATGGTGTTGGTCCAGGATTAATATATTGTTGTGGGTTTGGTGACAAAATTAATGGTGTCATTCGACAGAATTAAGGATACTGTCCTGAGAAGACATTCAGTTAAGGACATATGTGCCTTTATACACAAACTTTACTTTTAATCATATTTGTATTAATAACTCTGTGTAGTAGATGATAAGTGCTTTTTATTGAGTGCTTATGTTATTATTTGCACATGTAACGTATTTGACACTTTAGATGCCTTTGTGTGTAATTATCAAGGTAAACTTGAAAAGTTCGACAATGACACATTCCACTTGTACTAGAAATAACTGATGGTAAAGTATCACAAACTTTATGTTTTGTCCAATTATAGTGGCTATCAAACTCACTAGACTATTCTTAAATTCCCAGTTCTATAAATGAAGACTAAAACAAAGATGATTATAATTATTATAACAGTAGTTATAATAGCAGCCATCACTTATTGTGTATTCTCTGTTTCCCAGGCACTGAAGATCGTTCTGTATACATCATCTAAGTTAATCCTCTCAACAGCTCTTTGAACTGAGTGTTATTAGCCAGATTGTTACAGATGAAAAAATTAAATCTCATATGGGTTTGGTAATTTGTCCTGGATTACAGCTACTAAATATCAGAACTAAGATTTTTTAACTATTTCACTAGGTTCTATCACCTATGTAAACTATTTTACTTCACTTATTCTGATAAAACACAATTAGTAATATAGTCATAGATCGATTATTATTAGCTTCCAATAAGCATCTTTTTTTCTTCTTTCAGCTCTACATGCACCACTAAAGCAGACCATCAGAAAGTTCTCTCACCAAATACACTAACATACTTGACTTTGTTATCCATTCTTGACCAGAAATAAATTGTTCTGATACCTACTAGCAATCAGTAGACTTAACTAATTGAGTCTACTTAATTCTACTTGGTTCTTGAGGCTTCTCATTCCGGAGAGTCATTTCTTCATCAGTATAGTTAATTTTGAGCATGTGATGCTGTTACCGTATTCAGAGTCTTTTTTTCTTTTCCATATAAATTACTAGTCTACTTTGGCACCTAATATGAGTAGTTCTTAATACCTTTAAATAATAAGCAACAAAAGACTGGGTAGTGAAATTTGGGGCTGAACTTTTTTCTTTTATGCTATGGGACTAAGTAGAATAATACAGATTTATTTCATTTATGAGATTGTAGGAGAAGAGAGGAGATACATAATTAATACTGTTTATGAGATAAAAAAATGCAACATATGCAGCAACAAGAACACGTCATTTTGAGCAGGTCTTTATAGAACAGACATCCCATATTGTGTTCCTCCTTTTCCACAGTCATTGCCATGACAATCTGGTATGCTTCACAGTTGCTGCTGAGTAAGGGAGATGTCTCTTCTAGGAGATCTCTGTGTCAGCCAAAAAAACACAGCAGTCTCATTTGAGTCTAGAAATAAGACAAAATATATAAAATGAACAGAATTTTAGCATTTTTCTTCCCATTGGAGAAATTTTTTATGAGTCACTCTACCCATTTCTACTTTAACATTTTTTAAATCAGAAGGAAGTTTTGGAGTAGATTTTTCTCTTCAAATTAAGATTCTTTGCCAGATGATTGAAGACCTTGTCATTTCTAGATGTGACAAAATGTCCACAGTGGAATATGAAAACCTCTTATTAAGAATTGAAATTCATTTGGATGAAAAGCATCTAATAATCCAGGCCATGTTTAATCCTCCATTAAAAAAAAAAAACACATGATCCTTCATGTCACTTCATAGACCTACCCTATTGTAATTTTAAAAATGTAACTGTCTTTATTCAGCCATGACGAAGCTATCATTCACTCACTCCACCAACTTCTAAAGTCAAAGGATTTCACTGTTGTGGTTGAGATTTCAGACTAATTATAAGAGGACAGCATACAGTTAAATATGAGATAATGTAAACGAACACATTCATGAAATCGTCAGTTGTTTACGAATGTTCTTACACGATTCGGAGGGAGATGGGATTTCACAGGGATGAATGACTACCAGTAGCAGTAAAGCCAAAGTCAGTAAAGGAGACGGTGGGCAAGGAGTGGCAGAGAGGAGCAGAGATGTGGTCCAGACTCGGGATTATAGTCACAGGAGCTGTGGGTGGGAAACAGCAAACAAGAGAAGAGGATGGGAATGAGTATGAGTATCAACATTCATTTGAGGGACTCAGTTGATTGAAATATTTGAATGTTGGATAGAGGGGCTTAATTTCAATGTAATGGTTTTTAGGACACACTTCAGAAAAGAGATATAAAGGGAAAGTCATATAGAAGAAGATAATGTAGGAATTATTCTGGAGGCTGAGTTGGCAGAGGGAAAGTCTGAAAGTCACTGGTATTGTCAAGTATGAGGTGATAACGTTGTACTATAAAAATGGATTATCAAGCAAATCTTAAATTATCTGTATGGGAAGAATGGCAAGATTGGTTATGGGTTGCTTATCAGGACTACTGGGAAGCAGCTCCTTTGTGTTCAGAAATGAATCATGCTTGAGTCCTAGAACACTGGGCGGAGGAATATGTGTCAGTACAGGAGAGGAGCTCAGTCGTTAATGCTGTATTTGACAAGGCAGCAGTTTAGTTTTTAAGTATTAGAGATGAGTTGTCTTTGGAAGAGCCACGTGAAAACTCCTGTGTAGTCACCTCATTATATAAATAATTAAAAAGGTAATTTATAGTTGGTGGCAATAAAAATATTCATGAGAGGTGAACTAGATTTAGAGTCAACTCAGAATAATAACTTTTTAAACTATATGCCAGGCCTAATTCTGCACAGGAGGAATACAGGTTAAACAGAGGGTGAGCTCTGCCCTCAGGGAACTTACAACATAGTAGAGTGAGTAGGAGAAACTTTGAAAGTGCTATGGTTCCATAAGGTAGGCAAACATTGTAGGAAAGGGGAAAGAGATCATCGTTAGAGATTTGAGATGGCTACATTTGCAGGGTAGTAGGAAAAACGAGAACAAATAGGATTCCACAAAAGAGAAATTTGAATGTTATAAAAAGAACTAGATGTATGGTTTGAAATGTCATTGAATTAGAACTAATGTAAATGTCCATTAGTAGGAGAATTTACTTTAAACTGTGAAATATTAGATAAACATTATTAAATTAGGTATCTATATGCACTGATGTATGTAGATATATGTGATGCATTTAGTGAAAATGGAAAGTACAGAATGATAGTAATCTCATGTTTATAAACTAAAACAAATAAAAATGCACTCACACAAATATATATTTGTGCATATGCATAGAAATTGGTCAGGAAGCCTACTCACCAGTTATTAATAGTGCTTGCATTTGAGGAGTAGAATCAGGAGAGTCAGAAAATAGGGCTTTCAATGCATACATCATATATTTCAGAATTATTTTTAATGCAATGGACATGCATTTTTATCATTGAAATTCATACTGAAATAATTATAGATTCACATACAGGTGTAAGAAATTGTTCCTGTCCTACTACTCCCTGAGGTTCAGTTCTTTCTTATTTTTTCTTTTTGTCCATTTTCGCTGTTGTTTGCATTGGGTAAATTCTGTTTACCTCAAGAACACTGATTCTGTTCTCTGCAATATCCTATTATTGAGCTCATCCAATGAGTTTCAAAATTTCTATTATATTTTCTGGTACTGTTATTTCCATTTGACCGATGCTGAGATTGAATGTGAAAATTTAACTGTAAGCTTCCTGGAAGTCAGGATAAAGCAGGAAACAAAAATTATGCATCTTCCTTTATGAGAAGTAGAAACACAACAATTCTCAGTAATGTCAAAGAATTTCCTAGTCTTCTCCCGAGAGAAAGTTCTCTCTACAGGAGTAGTTCTCAGAATAACCAGTAAGCGATTGAATGTGCGCTTCCTCAGTGACTCAGTGGTAAAGAATTCACCTGTGATGCAGACGAAACATGAGTCACAGGTTCAGTCCTTGGTTCGGGAAGATCCCCTGGAGGAGGAAATGGCAAGGTACGCCAGTATTCTTGCCTTGGAAACCCCATGGACGGAGGAGCCTGGCAGGCTACAGTCCACAGGGTTGTAAAGAGTCAGACACACATGCACACTCTGAGAGCTGAATGTGTTTTCTACATATCTCTTGAGGGAAATGTTACAGTCCAAAAGAAAATCTAAATGATTACTCAGTCTCAAATTACAGCTCAGGTCACCACAGTTGACAAGGAAAAACGTTATTATGGAAGGAAACAGAAGGACTTAGTAATGAGTTGGGGAAAGGGCTTAGTTCCATAGAAACTCCCAGGTCTGAGAGAAAGTAATTACATACATTGTGATGGTTTAAAAGTATGTGTAACAGTAGCTGCTAAGTAACATCCCAAGAGTGGGAAAGACCCAGTTTATCTTAATTAAGACACTTCATGGCAGACCAGTTATTTGAGTCATGGGTTTCTGTGAGCTTTCTGGCAAAAACTGTAGAAAAAGAGAGGTCATTGACAAGTTAGACAGCTGAATGAAATTACTGTCTACAGTATCCAGGAAGAGTGGGAATCGTTCAACAGAAACCTGGGGGGTCTGAACTTTCAGCAGAGGGAAGTTTAAAAGGGAATCATGTTGAGGGACCTACTGGGAAAAATGATTCCTTGAATTTGGTTTTCACTGGGTGGCCTGCTGGATGGAATGAGTGGGAAGATTTCATGGAGGAGGTCATTAGGTTGTAGTCTAAATACACTATTTGGAAACCAGGCAAGGATTGCTTCTGAGAAAGTCAGTGGTATCAAATGTAGGAGGAAATATGAAATGAGAATGAAGGAGGACACAGGTGGGTATTAGTATTGTTGGCGAGCATTCTCATCGAAGAGAATGAGAGAATGGGAGTGAAGATGTGGGAAAGACCCAGGAGGTAGGAAAGGAGGATATAGCTCGGATTCTAAGATGAAAGGACCTGTGAACAGTCACCTAAAGGAGTGCATTATTGGAACAGTTGTCGATAAATGGTGTCAGGTCAAAAGGATAACTCAAAAATGCCCAAGATCCACATGAAGAAATTGTGGAGGAAGGAATAGGACCGCGCGTTGTAGGAAGGAAACTGACCATGAGAATGCAGATTTCTCAAGAAGATACAAGCTAGAACATCTAGAGCTCTAACAGACTTAGAATGTGGAAAGGCAGACATCTCTGCCTCTGCTCTTGAAAGGAAAGATGAGAGTATGAATGTGCAGGTGGCTTGAAACCCTGATAGGCATAAATTAGAATTCTATTTTTCTGTGACTTAATTTCTGTACAGTGGCCATTTCGATATGGTGATGGAAAGCTCAAGCCATCAAGACTCTCGTGTCTTCCATTTTCCTGGTCCTTATTCCTCTCAGGCCACTGCTGAGGGATCCCTTGCTTCCATCAGTCTATCAGTAGCTCTGTGATTTTTCTATGACATTCAAGGAAATCCCGGCTCCAAGTTGATGCCTGTGTAGCTCAGGATTCTCTCACAGACGTCCCCAGTACTGTGTGCACACCCTCAGACATTCACTGTCTGGAGTCATGCTTCTGCCTCACCCAGGAAGTGCAGCGCATGGCTCGAGGACTCTCACACTTCTCTTCTCCTCCAGTCTGCCCCATCAGTCCTCCATTTTTCTTGTCTAGAGGTGGAACACTGACCTGGTGCAGGAGGGTATGTGCTCCATTCACATGCCATTTTGCTTATATACTTGTACCTGTCTGAAACCCTTACCATTTCTGCAAATGCTTTTGCTCCCGTGACCAGCCAAGATGACTCTCCCTTTTTTGTGGGGGTTAGGAGATTTTCCTCTGGGTCATACCTTCCCCAAAGTAATGAACATAAACCATCTTATTTTCTTGAATATGTTGGGGTGGCAGGGAGATGGACTAAACTGGTTAACATTTCTAAAATATTAAAATGCCACAAATACCAAAGATGAAGAGAATGAGAGTTTATTGTGTTCCTGCAAAGTATCAGGCACTTCATCCCTAACATTGTTTTAAATGTAGATATTATTTTTACCCCTGTCTAAAGATGAGAAAACTGAGGCTATGTGAGTTTATACAACATACAAATAAATAGTCATATCTCTGGTGAGTGGCAGAGCCACTTTTCTCTGAAATGTACACTTCATTCTTCCTCTGAAAGTAAAGGGCAGAATGCAGTGTGAATAACATTCAGAGAAAACCATAGTGAATATTCTTGGCTCTAGTCACCTGTAACTAAATGATGGTGGAAAGGGCTGGTGGAGTTAGAGAAAGGAAGGCACTGGTAGATATCAGAGGGAGGGAGAGGTTGAGAAGTTGATGCCACATAAGACTATCTGTTGAATTCTATGCAAAGCACCATTTTAAAAGCAGAAGCAGCACCTGCGGCAGGAAGCCGAAACTGATCATTGTTGGCAGACATATAGAGGGATAATAGAAGGATAATAGAGAGGTAAGTGGTCACAACATGTAGCAGAGAGTGGCAGACAGAAGCCTTATGTTTTGGAATGAGGAACACATGACTGAATTTGAAAGCAACATGGTACTTCATAACAAAGAAGCAAAGGTGGAGGGTATAAGAAAAGATGAAGAAGTTTGAAACCATGATGTTGGAGAAATCATATAATCCCACGTTACTTCCCCGTTTTCTTATTGCCACATCTTATCCAGTGGGTTTTAACTTCAAGTAGCAATCTCAGAATTGTTCACTGCTTGGTGATCTGGAAACAATACCACGGACTGAAGGTACCAGCTCTCTTTTCCTTCTCATTATATGTAGGAAGAAAGAAAGGAAGAAGTCAAAAACTGTACAGAAGAAAGAATATGACTTTAGAGTAATTTGACATGATTTCAAATGCAGATGCAATTTCTTCTGTGTGATCGTGATTGAAGGAATAGTTATATTTGTATGACCACTTAGTTGAGAGGCTTTAAGGTTATGATCAGGTGCCTAGTGTAGGACGTTGAACATAGCAGGAGCTCTGTAAATGTAAATCATTTTTCCTACACCTTTATTCATTTGACGGATATTTTTAGAGCAGTTAATTGTATGCAGCAGATAATGTATTAGTCAGCATAGGCCACCGTATACTGAAGTAATAAAGACCCCTTACTCTCATTTGCTTAAACACAGCAGAAGTTTAATTCTCCCACTAACTAGGAGTCTGCTGTTTATTTAGGTGGCTTTATTGGGCATCTCTTCTCCATGTAGCAGTCCAGATCACTTCAGTCTTTTATCCTAACCATCTTGATATAAGACCTCTTCAAGGATCACTACAACAGAGAAAGTGCTGTCCAGAACTGCTCTTAGAAATTTCTACCTGGAAGTGATGCACATCACTTAGCTGGCAATCCATTGGTCAAATCTAGTCCTGTGGCCTCTCCTACTTCTAGGGGATGAACATGGAGTCTTCTGTATGCCCAGAAGAAGAGAACTGAATATTGATGCATACAAGGAATGTCTTCCACTAGCAAGGCACTAGGTACTTAGCAGTAAACAAAGCCGGCATCATTTATCTTTTCCTCATGGACCTCTCAATCCAGAGTGATACGGGAAAGCTATGGCACCTGAAAAGAGCCAGGTTTCTGCCCAGGCAAGGCAAGGAATTAGATCAAAGTGATTGCATTCAGTAAGTATAATGTTATGTGGGAAAACAGGAAAGGGTAACAGTTGAGTATAAGTGACAAGTATGGAGAACTTAGCAATCCTCAATAAATATTTACTGAATGAATGTTAAGAATAAGAAGAAAGTTAGCTCTAAAAAAACTAAATGGGAAAGGCGACAGAGAGAGAACAGATATAGGAAGAAAAAACACATGGAAACAGTTTATGCTTTTCAAATGTTCTGAATAATATTTGGGAATAAAAGCTGTTCTTGCTATATCTGCTGCTTCCAGTAAGCCTGAAATATTCTGTGCTGGTCTCTTCTGCCATAGTTGGGCTGCGGAGAAATGCGTTCCCAGCCAGACTGTTTCATTCTTACCTAGTCAAGAATGTGGGAATTGTTGGGAGACTTGGACTCTGACTCATCTTCTAGAATGTTTTATGATGAATCAAGTTAGCTTGATGGGCAGCTGTCAAATATGGAAGTGTCACAGGCAATGAATAAATGTGCCACTATAAATACTGAAAATGCTACAGAGTTAGGCAAAAACCTTTATGAATACAATTGTATGGCAGAATCTTAGAGAGAGGTGATTCCTTAAAGCTTGAAAATGATTTATATAAAAAAGATTTACTAAAAGAATGATACAAAACAAGTAAAAAAAAGACATTTATAATATATCCCCTACACATAAACATATATATTTCAGTATAGTTTACCTGGTACTCTATCACTTCCCTTTTACCTAACAGTATTTTGCATGTCAAAAAATATACTTCTGCAAAATTATTTTTCGTGGCTGCATGGTATTGTATCATATCAGTTCAGTTCATTTCAGTCGTTCAGTCATGTCTGACTCTTTTGTGACCCCATGAATTGCAGCACGCCAGGCCTCCCTGTCCATCACCAACTCCCAGAGTTCACTCAGACTCACGTCCATCCAGTCGGTGATGCCATCTAGCCATCTCATCCTCTGTCGTCCCCTTTTCCTCTTGCCCCCAATCCCTCCCAGCATCAGAGTCTTTTTCAATGAGTCAGCTCTTCACATGAGGTGGCCAAAGTACTGGAGTTTCAGCTTTAGTATCATTCCTTCCAAAGAACACCCAGGGCTGATCTCCTTTAGAATGGACTGGTTGGATCTCCTTGCAGTCAAGGGACTCTCAAGAGTCTTCTCCAACACCACAATTCAAAAGCAGCAATTCTTCGGCGCTCAGCTTTCTTCACAGTCCAACTCTTGCATCCATACATGACCACAGGAAAAACCATAGCCTTGACTAGATGGACCTTTGTTGGCAAAGTAATGTCTCTGCTTTTGAATATGCTATCTAGGTTGGTCATAACTTTTCTTCCAAGGAGTAAGCGTCTTTTAATTTCATGGCTCCAATCACCATCTGCAGTGATTTTGGAGCCCAAAAAAATAAAGTCTGACACTGTTTCCACTGTTTCCCCATCTATTTGCCATGAAGTGATAGGACCGGATGCCGTGATCTTTGTTTTCTGAACGTTGAGCTTTAAGCCAACTTTTTTACTCTCCTCTTTCACTCTCATCAAGAGGCTTTTTAGTTCCTCTTCACTTTCTGCCATAAGGGTGGTATCATCCGCATATCTGAGTTTATTGATATTTCTCCCGGCAATCTTGATTCCGGCTTGTGCTTCTTCCAGCCCAGTGTTTCTCATGATGTACTCTGCATACAAGTTAAATAAACAGGGTGACAATATACAGCCTTCGTATGTATGTGTCAAAATATATTTATCATCCCATTAGGTTGTTTACAAATCATTGCCTTTGTAAACAATGCTATTAAAAACTTACCTTGACTGAATTTCTATGCACCTCCTTATTTCAGAGAGTAAATTTTCTAATTGGAATTAGAATTGGAATTACTATAGCAAGAGTTATGTATAATTCAAGGCTTATTATGTACATTACCAAATTGCCCTCTAAAATATTGTTGTACTTTATATTACCACCAACAGTGGATAAGAGCAGAAGAGTGTTTAGGAATCCATAGTCTTCAAATATGGCTATAGAGAATTGACTATATTATAAAAATGTGTTTAATCTTGTCAGCTGTTCATAAAAAGGGGCCCTTAAAATATTATCTTTAAATCCTCCATCCCCTGGTGGCTCAGACGTCTGTCTACAATGCAGGAGACATAGGTTCGAGCCCTGGGTTGGGAAGATCCCCTGGAGAAGGAAATGGCAATCCACTCCAGTACTGTTGCCTGGAAACTCCCATGGACAGAGGAGCCTGGTACGCTACAGTCTATGGGGTCGCAAAGAGTCAGACACGACTGAGCGACCTCACTCACTCACTCACTCACTCATCCTATGTTTCATGCCTTATGCTAAAATCATAAGTATGAGAATTTCACATTAGATTTCTTAGAAAAGAATTTGAGACAGATTCACATATTCTACTAAATGGGTTCATTAATATCATGGTTGCTAGGATAAGATCCATGGATAATTCATTGGATATCTGCAATGAGTTCCTCTCTTGACAGAATATATTGAGATCTACCATTGATATATCCAGGCCTTGCTATATGGCTATTAAATATCCATTCACGTCTTTAATGATCCTCTGAATAGTAGGCAACTTCTGGTTTGTCTAGAGAAAACCGAGAAAACTTTTCAGCTGAATTGACTATGTAAACTGAAAAAGACATAGATGAAATAGTCAAGTGTCTACTTGTAATATATAATGCACTAATTTAGATATAAATAATACTTTAAAACACATACCAAACATAGAGTATTTTTACAGGTATTTCTCTTTCCTCAGTCTTATAGTTCATGAAACAGTTTTAGTTCGGCTCCCCCCTCCCATGCATTCTTGATGTCAGAAAGGTACCACCTTTTCGGGCAGCTGGCATGTTTCTATCACCTGTCATCTGGAATTTAGTCTAAGTAGTTTTGGGGTACAAGATTGTGAGGATGTATGATTCTGTCCCTGGAAATCTTTTCTCCAGCTTAAAAACCCACTTACTACTCATGGTCTCTAGTAACCACTTACTCTGTTACTTTTTTTTTAGTGATCTTTAAAATACTTGTTTTCAACAGTACTTTCAATTATTAAGTCATATCTCCCCAAATAATTACTAACTCTGTATTAAATTCCTTGACTTCTGTTTTTACCGGTCCCATCAAGTGAATGACTGCTAAAACTATTGAAAATTCTCATCAATTGGTGTCTTAGGTTTAAGGCAACTTCCTTAAACTGTACTTTGTAAAAAATAAAGTGAGAGAGTGCCAGATATTATGAGAGACTTTATAAGGATTTTAGATAAAATGCCTCTTTTTCTGAGGGATAATTATGCAGAAGAAAAATCTCACCTTACATTCATCCATATATTACAGTTTAAACAGAAAGAGAGGGGATCTATACAAACCTCTTTTGTGTTCTTATGCAAAGTGACTATTGAATATGAAAGCTTTTGTCCACCTATAAAAAATATGTTAAGAATACAGTAGGATTGTCATGCATTTATCTTGTATAGAAACACTGAAAATATAGGTTTGTGGAGCCTACTTCTTTGAAAATCTTCACCCTGGAATTTTTTAAGAAGTACAGCTTCTACCCAATTAAACATCCTTCCAATCCCAAACTGCATCTACTTTTATTTCAATACAAAGCAAACAAACCAACCAACAAACAAGCAGCAGAAAATATTTAGAATAGATATTCTCCTACGGAACCGTAGTGAAAATTTTTGTAACTCAGAATGAAAACTTTAGAGAATCGAGTGGCTAAATTTCCCTGTAGTGTTTCTCCCTCTTTAAAATATGTTATATTGTTTCCATTCTTTTCATCTAAGTATTTCCAGAGTAAAATAACCTGTGTTACAGATTAGGTGGCAGCTATTTAATTGTGGTTGAAGATAGCATATGGGGTATTCTCTAAATATTTAAAATCTTTGTTCTTGCCCATTGCGGTAGAATATATGAGAATTACCCCCAAAACTTCCCAATAGTACATGTATGTAATACCTGTCATCTTAAAAAGCAATGAACATTTTACCACTGCTTTCTTTGTTATTTGAACCAAATCAAACTGAGAGATACAGAGCTTAAAATAAATTGTTACAGAACTCTAATTCTATAAGATCTTACAATTCCAGGAGATTATAAATGCCGTTTTAAAATGTTAATCAGAAGATGCATTTGTTTTAATTCTTGATACTGAAAATATTGACTGAATTGTGAATTAACACATTTAGGGTTGCAGATGTCATTTTTCATGAGATTTCCTGAATGATGTAATTTTCATATTTCATATAGCAGTTTGATCAATTTACAGATTTATTTTACATAATTAGTTGGTAAATGAGAAATTCAATTGCTGATATATAACTATTCCTCTGTAATATAGAAAATAAGTTTAAATTCTGAATTATAAATAAAAAAGCAAATATTTTGAAGACATCTGGTCCACATCTGTCTGAAATAAGATAATTTAAAACAGTGTAATTAACTGCAAGAAATACTGAAATATTCACACCTTAGAATGTAAAAAATAACTCATTCCATTTTAGTGTGATTTTTTGAATTGGTGAATTTTTTTTTTAATTTTAGTGTCCTTTAGCCTCTCATTCTGTCATTACAAAGAAGACTGGCAAGCTAAACAAACAAAAATAATCCATGTTTTTCAAAGCTTCTACTAAGTGAAAGAATTATCTTTATTACTGTTCTTTTATGTGTTGACTAACCTCCACTCCTAAGTTAATACTCAGCAGACTTAGACTCAGGCCTACCCCCTTTTGATGTATTTATAATTCTCCATTCAATTATTTAAAATGAGAGATTAGTGAGAGAGTATGTAATCTCACTCCCTAAATTGTGTATTCCTTGTGGACACAAAGAAGCTCAGTAAATGTGAGAGGGTGGTATTCAGACTCACGGAAATGAAAAGCATCTTTGGTACATTCTCATGATCAGTAGAGAATTGTCGTTTGAAGACTGATCTTTTCTTTTGTTAAAAACCTGTGTTAAGTGGAAAATTAACCATTTTAGGAGAAAGGAAAATACACTAGACTTTCTATGCATGCCTGCTCAGTCACTTAAGTTATGTCCCACTCTGTGCGACCCTGTGGACTGTAGCCTGCCAGGCTCCTCTGTCCATGGGATTCTCCAAGGCAAGAATACTGGAATGGGTTGCCATGCCCTCCTCCAAGGGATCTTCCCAACCCAGGGATCGAACCTGTGGTGTCTCTGCATCCCAGACAGATTCTTTACCGGTGAGCCACCCAGAAAGCTCAGACTTTCTATGTTCTAACCCCAAAATGTGAAAAACATGAAAAATTTTTTCCTTAATGAAAAGCTGCAGAGCTTTAAAACTTTGATAGGACTGAATTTCAATCCATGATAGAGAAGTTAGGGGTTCCCTGGTGGTTCAGATGGTAAAGAATCTCTCTGCAATGCAAGAGACCCAGGTTCAATCCCTGGGTTGGGTAGATCCCCTGGAGAAGAAGTTGGCTACCCACTCCAGTATTCTTGACTGGAGAATCCCGTGGACAGAGGAGCCTGGCGAAGTTAAATTCATGAACACACACAACAATAATGCTACAGTATAAGGGTGGGGGAAGATCTCTGCTGTGATGCCAGAGGCTCTAACAGGAGACCAAGAGAGGAACTGAGCCTATGAGAAGTGAAAACTCTTTTCCTAATACATGCCCTAAGATATCACAAGTTACATTTTGTGTTTTTACTTCCAGGGAGCATGATAAAGATCCAGAGAGTTTTTTTAAGGTACTGATGCATCTTAAGGACTTAGGACTCAATTTCCACGTATCTGTCCTTGGAGAAACCTTCACAGATGTCCCAGGTATCTCTCTTGTATTTTCTAGTGTGTATTTTTATAGATGATATAAGCTCTACAACTTAAGTATTAATTTCCATGTTTCCCTTTGTTAGAATAATCAAGATGAGCACTGTTAACCGAAAGATTATACGATGGCATTAAAGTGTGATTCAATTAAAAAAATACTTAAGTAAGCATTCTTTGATTTAAGTTGAGAACGTGAAGTCATCTCTTTTATCAAATATAGTTTATACAATGCATCTTGATGTAAATAAAATATATTGCTTTAGGCATCTTAACAGTTAAGGAAAGTGGGAATTTTTAATTGGATATACAACCTCTCACCTCAGGGTCACTGGTTTGAATCCGACTCTGGTAATGGCTAAAATACATTACCATCTGTTAGGTGGCCTGTGTAAAGCATTTTGGCATCAAACTTGTAAAGCAGAGTAGATACATATCATAGTTGTCATTGGTCCACGCTTTTTTAATTGAACTTGAGAAAGCAAACAGAAATCTGAAGCAGAGAGCAGCAAGTCTTCTCATCACTAATGCCATAGGGAGCTTCTTCTGAACCATTTCCTTCACCCTGCATCCTCACTGAGCATGTCTGTGTCAGAAGATGGGAATCTTGACCACCATTCTAAGGTCTTAAATGTTCCTGTTTTTTAAGTTTTGGATATTCAACTTTTTTTGTAAACTCCAAGTATGCATGAGTGGGTTCTCAGTTGCTAAGTCTTGTCTGACTCTTTGCGACTCCATGGACTGAACCCCGCCATGTTCCTCCGTGCATGGAATTTCCCAGGTAAGAATACTGGAGTGAGTTGTCATTTCCTTCTCCAGGGAATCTTCCCAACTCAGGGATGGAACCTGCATCTCCTGCATTGGCAGGCAGATTCTTTACCCCTGAGCCACCTGGGAAGCCCAAACCCCAAGTATGCAGACAAGGAAAGTTCATAAAAGTGTTAGTCACTCAGTCATGTCCAACTCTTTGCAACCCGATGAATGTAGCCTACCAGGCTCCTCCATCCATGGGATTTTCCAGGCAAGAATACTGGGGTGGGTTGCCATTTCCTTTAAGGACCATGTAAACATGTTACCCTCACTTAGCCAGTACTTTGTGATTCTGGTGTGATGTGAGGAAGTACACCCAGCTTGTACCTCAGTAGCCTCATCTGATATGGCTCAGCCTCTGCCCCCTGCACTTGTGGACACCAGCCTCTTTTTAGTTCCTCTAAGGTTGCAAACTTCTTTAAATCTCTGGACATTTACCTGCTGCTGCTGCTAAGTCACTTCAGTCGTATCCGACTCCGTGCAACCCCGTCGACAGCAGCCTACCAGGCTCCCCCATCCCTGGGAGTCTCTAGGCAAGAACACTGGAGTGGGTTGTCATTTCCTTCTCCAATGCATGAAAGTGAAAAGTGAAAGTGAAGTCTCTCAGTCGTGTCCGACTCTTAGCGACCCCATGGACTGCAGCCTACCAGGCTCCTCCGTCCATGGGATTTTCCAGGCAAAAGTACTGGAGTGGGGTGCCATTGCCTTCTCTGGGACATTTGCCTATTTGTTTGTTATTCATGTGATCTCAGCTCCAGTGTATTTTCTTTCAGTGTGAAACTTTATCATGGTCTCATGGCACCCTATACTTTTACTTATGATACTTTCCTTAGTTTCTAATCATATAATTATGTGAAATTTCTTATCTCACTGCCACACATACACACAAACATTAAATAGAACATAGGTGCTGGATAGACAAGGGTTGTGACTATCTCATTCATCACTGTTCCTCAAAGCCTAGTGCAGTGCTTGACACAAGGCTGGAACTCTGTGAATGTTTATTGGGTAAACAGGTAAAAATACTGTGAACTTCCCGCCTTCGAGCAGTCTATAGTTTTCTTAAAGAAGGAACAGTTTTGTGTAAGCAGAGGAAACAGGAAGGGAAACACAGGATAATATAATTATACATGAGTACTGACACATGTGGTTTAGAGTAGCATGTTAATTGAAGGGGTAGCACTTGAATAGCCAGAGGATTAGGATTAGGATTGCAAAAGGGGAAGCAACATGGGAAAAGCATGGAGAAGCAAATATTACAGATATTATACTGAAATGAGAGAACAATTTCAGGGATTAGTGCTAGGAGATCCCTAAGTAGAAGAGAAGATTCTGCATACAAAAGTTAGTAAGTAAGTAATACATAGACAGGGTAGAGCCAAAGTACGGGGGATCTGCAAAGTAGGTTAAGTAAAGGTAAAAAATAGGGAACCTTAGTCTTGAACTGGAAAGAGATATGATGAAACCTGTATTTTAGGAAGGTTTCTGTTGCAGTGATATGTAGGCAGAATCACAGTAAGATTGCAGAGTCATCCGAGCATGGATTCTGTGAAGTGGTTTGTTTCTGTTCAGTCGCTAAGTCATGTCCGACTGTTTGTGACCCTAGGGACTGCAGCACGCCAGACTTCCCTGTCTTCCACTATTTCCTGGAGTTTGCTCAAAATCATGTCCATTGAGTCGGTGATATCATCCAACCATCTCATCCTCTGTCATCCCCTTCTCCTGCCCTCAATCTTTCCCAGCATCAGGGTCTTTTCCAATGAGTCAGCTCTTTACAACAGGTGGCCAAAGTATTGGGGCTTCAGCTTCAGCATCAGTGTGGTGGTTGGAGGCAGAAAGATTAGTGAGAGGGCTGTAGGAGAGAGAGATTCTTAAGGAAAACACGGAAAAGAATTTGGTAGATGGATGGCTGTCGAGAAAGAAGGAAGAAAAAAAATCAGCTTATTTGCAAAGCTGGTGATTTCAGTCTCGTTTGTGCCAGTATTGAGGTGTTTGTGGATGAACTGAGGAAAGTGGCTGGAGAATACAACTAAGCAGAGGGCATCTCAGCCAGCTTCACTGTTGGGTAATTTTAAGCCACCACTACAAAGAAGACTAGGTTTTTCCTCAAAGGGCCATGTTTTTGGAATCACAGCTCTCCCTTCCCACCCGTTTAGCAATTTAGAGCAGCATCTTGGGGATTGAAAGTGGGATGGGGAGCAATTAGGGGCCTGAGAACTGAGTGCTCAGTAATTACAGGCTCAATCTTTTGCTCACTTTGGCCTGACCTCAACACATACTTATTGAGCACCTTGGAAGAGGGATTTTACGGTGAACAGGATGCAGCCTGCACCTCAGGGAGCCCTGCCTTGGGGAGACACTTCCATATAATCAACACATACCTAAAATGCTGTGGCTCACTATGGGATGCTGTGGATGACCATAGGAAGAGTCCTGTTACCTGTGCACACACTTCTGTTGTTCCCAGTCTCAGCTGGTACTCCCTTCTGCCTTCGCCTCTGGCCCATCTGTCATGTCAAACGTGAATCAGCTCTTTCAGGCTGCAGCACTTCACCTTGCACATGAGAAGAGCGCGAGTTGTTGGCTTGATGAATGAGTCTGATGGCTTTCCAGGTTGTGCTCCTAGACGGCCACATTGCCAGTCTTTACTCCAAAGGTTTCCTAACGGGACACTTTGTGTAACTTTCGTTGTTTGTATCACTGTTCGGGCTTGACAAGCACTAATATAGCACTTGGTGTATTTTAGGCATTGTTCTAAGCCATTTATAAATGTTAAATCTTTAACCTCTTAGCAGTCTTGTTCAGCATTACTATCTCCATTTTCCTTAGTGGGGGAAACTACACTAAGGTACCAAGGTACACCAAGGTACAGAGACGTTAAGTGAGGCCACATAACTATATAGTATTTTTAACCACTGTGCTATGCTACATTTCCATTTTCTTGTTTTCTGACCCAAGTGTTTCTCTAAGCATTTTTTCCCCCAACTCACCATCTAGCACTTCACACAAAGGGTTACCTAGCAGGTATAGAGGAGCCTGACAGGCTATAGTCCATGGGGGTCACAAAGAGTCAGACAGGATTTAGTGACTAAACAGCAACAACAACAAAAGCAGGTATACATTTCTTTGCCTGCTGCCTCTTCCAGGTGCCTTATTAGCATATCTAAAACCCATACTTTAACACCAACTTCTGGTGGGCTACAGTCCATGGGGTCACAAAGAGTCGGACACGACTGAGCAACTTCACTCACTCACTCACTCTCTCTCTCTGTTGAAACTATGAAGTATCAGCCAGAAGAATAACTCTGGACACTGTTAACATTTGTGAGAAAGTGGCTTTCTCGTAAATAATTGCAAAAGTAGTTATTATTACCCTGTTCATTGCTCCTGTTGACAGAATAGAAGCAGATATTTGCTACTTGCTTGGTCCTTTGCTGAGTTATTTCATGTAATACTCATGATAATCCCAGCGGAGTATGTATTATTATCCCATTTGATAGATGGAAAAACTGAGTCTTTGAAAGTTTAAATCACTTTGATTATACTATTTGTGGGTCAGATTTTGTCTTTCACAAGCAAAACCAAGACAAGTTTAATACATGACAGCAGGGCCATTGATTACTCTTTTTTTCCTTGAGGTATGATTTACTTATAACATTGTATACATTTAAGGTGTACAGTGTGATAATTTGATACATTTACAACATGATCATCAGTGTAGTTCTAGCTAAGGCCTCTCTCACATCACATAATTATTTCTTTTTTGTGATAAGAATATGTAAAATCTAGTCTTCAACCAATTTCAAAGTATATAATACAGTATTGTTGACTATAATGACTATGCTATACTTAAAAAAAAATTGTATTACATTATAATATACATATCATACACTCCACTTGCTTTACTTGCACATTTCAATGATTTTTGGTATATTTACAGAATTGTATAATTATCACCATGCATAGAGTTTGTTTGGTTGGTTGTTTGTTTGGCCATGGGGCATGTGGGGTCTTAGTTTCCAACCAAGGATCAAACCTGCACCGCCTACAATGGAAACAGTCTTAACCACTGACATCCAGGGAAGTCCCCACTATGCTATTCTTTTGATCTCCAGGACTTATTCTGCTTGAAAGTTTGTACATTAATTACTCTTTATTCAACTTCTTTCTCCTTCCTCTCCACAGAGCTTGTAGGAAAAGCTAGCATCTCTCTGAGCGATGGCATTAGCACCAATGAGTTTACTGCCCTTTTTGATGCAGCAATCTCTTTTAAATTCCTTTTGAAAATATTAAAACCACAGTAGAGCAACTTTATAGAGTTTTCATACTGTTGATTGTTTTCAAATTATGTTGTTGCAAGGTTTTTATCATCCATTTTTCTGAAAAGTGTGGTAGTGTAACATTATTGATTCTAGTTCATTTACAGCCACATAGTTTATAGCTCTTTTGTATCGTCCTTTCATCTTACAAAAGAGGAGCATGACCCAGGACAGTGACTATTCCGAGTGCTTAGCGCTGGGCACAGTGTGTGAGACAGGCAGTAGTAGACGGTTGCAAGGCTAGGAGTAGGATGTGAGAGTCAGTCCCCTCATCCCTGCTCCTGTACGTGTCTAGTAAATGTCCTTCGGTTTTTCTGATTTCATTCTGGCTGTGCTGGGTCTTTGTTGCAGCACACAGACTTCCTCTGGTTGTGGTGCACGGGAGTTTCTCTAGCTGTGGAGCGCAGGCTCCAGAGCATGCGGGTTCGGTAGCTGCAGCACGCTGACTTCTCTAGTTGTGGTGTTTGGGCTTAGTTGTCCCAAGGCATGTGGGATATTAGTTCCCTGACCAGGAATTGAACCCACACCCCCTGCATTGGAAGGCAGATTCTTAGGCACGGGACCACCAGGGAAGTCCCTGCTTTGTATGTTTTATGCCAAGTACTAAACCAGATGTTTAGGTTGAAGTGGTGAATAAAGCAAAATATCTTTTGTGATGTTTGCATCACAGAAGTAGTCCAACTCCAGTGCTTTACTCCTCAGTTCCTAGAGCACTTAGGACATGCCAGGTACTGTTTGAAGCCCCTTGTGCATTGCCTTCTATTTTTCCTTTTAATTAATTTAATTTTAATTGGAGGCTCATTACTTTACAATATTGTAGTGGTTTTTGCCATACATTGACATGAATCAGCCATGGGTATACATGTGTCCCCCATCCTGTACGCCCCGCCCCCCTCAACTCCCTCCCCATCCCTCAGGGTCATCCCAGTGCACCGACCCTGAGCCCTGTCTCATGCATTGAACCTGGACTGGTGATCTATTTCACATATGGTGATATACTTGCTTCAGTGCTATTCTCTCAAATCATCCCAACCCTCGCCTTCTCCCACAGAGTCCAAAAGTCTGTTCTTTATCTCTGTGTCTCTTTTGCTGTCTCACATATAGGGTCATCGTTACCATCTTTCTAAATTCCATGTATATGTGTTAATATACTGTATTGGCGTTTTTCTTTCTGACTTACTTCACTCTGTATAACAGGCTCCAGTTTCATCCACCTCATTAGAACTGATTCAAATGCACAACAGCCCTGTAAATTAAGCTCTGTTGTATCATTTTACAGCTGAAAAAAGTAAGAAACAGGGAGATTAAGTCACTTACCTGAAATCACACATCCATCCAGTTTTCAATCCACAATTCAAACCTTGTCAGTCCACCTTTCTGCCATTATTCTCTAAGTGGAAACCATAAAATTATCCCTATTTTATAAGTAAGAAAGCAGAAGGTGAAAATGGTGGAAAATTCCTGGCTGCACGTATGAAATCATTTCCATTTTCTCTAATAATTTCTATGCAAATGGAAAGTTTAAAAACAAACAAAGAACCCCCACAAAGCCTCAGATTCATTTCCTAAATATATCACTCCTCAGACATTAGAGTGAACTCCCTCTTCTTTCTGCCATCTGTCTTCATCACAAGAAAGGTGTCAAAAACAATATGAAGTGGAAAGATATTCCAAATAATACTTGGCATATATTTACTGTTCAATAAATACTATTTGAATGAATGAAGAATAAGTCTAATGTAATAGAATAATGTTTACATACCATATCAGGTATATAAGAATCTTTGTTGAAATGATTTCCAAATATTAGAGAATTAGTGAATGAAAATAGAGAACCCTAAGACTCAAGGAAGCTCTAAATGGTTCTATATTATATTTTCTGTTTTCATATAAATGACCTTGATTTAACCTAAATCTATTTTTCAATCTGTTCTCATATTTCAGCTCTTACATCAGTCAGAATAAGCTAAATTATGCTAAACTAACAGCCTTAAAAATCTCAATGGCTTAAAACACTTAACACTTATGTTTTTATTCATTCTATGTATTTATTGCAGGTGAGCAATAGTCTTCTACTCATATGGTCACTCAGGGACCTAAACTTACAGAGAGAGACCCAAGCCTTCACCATCACAAGCATTACCTGTTACTATGCCGGGTGGAAGAGAAAGCTGGGAGGTTCTTCCGTCAGCAAGTTACTCCTCTGGCCTAAAAGTGACATTGCATGTGTGCGTGGTCAGCCACCAAGTCATGTCCGACTCTGCCACCCCATGGACTGTAGCCTGCCAGGCTTCTTTGTCCATGAAATTTCCCAGGCAAGAATACTGGAGTAGGTTGCCATTTCTTTCTCCAGGGTGTCTTCCCGACCCAGGAATCAAATCCAAGACTTCTGCATTGACAGGAGGGTTCTTTACCACTGAGCCACCAGGGAAGCCCTAATGGGACAAAGGGTTCCACTCAAATCTTTGTCCAGAACTTGTTGAAAGGTACTGCCCGACACTAAGGGGGCCAGGAAATGCAATCCTGCTTTGAGCCCAGAATGGGGGAAAGCAGAAATAGCTGATGCAAAGCACTGTTGACCCCATGGCTGTTTAATATGCATCATGAGCTATGGTGCATCATAGAGAAGAATCAAGCCTATCCAAGATATGTGTCTTGGTATGATATCTGGGTGAGTCTTCCCTGTTGAATGAATAACTTTTAATAAATACGAGAGTACTGCTCAGAGTCTTCTTGTTGGAGACAGCCCAGCTAGTATCTGCAGGCACATCGATCAACTGTATCCCATTAAGCAGTCCATACAAAGTCGAGTTGGGCTTTGTGGGAATGGAGTTAATTATCACTTATGGTGATGGCACTTTGAAAAGCTTATAGTGTCAGTCAGGAGTGGTTTTGCCCTCCACCCCTAGGGGATATTTAGCAATGCCCAGAGACATTTTGAGAAGGAAATGCAATGCCCAGAGAGAAGGAAATAGCAACCCACTCCAGTGTTCTTGCCTGGAGAATCCCAGGGACAGGGGAGCCTGGTGGGCTTCCATCTATGGGGTCTCACAGAGTCGGACACGACTGAAGCGACTTAACAGCAGCAGCAGCAGCAGCAGAGACACTTTTTGGTTCTTACAGCTGTTGAGGGGAGGATGCTACTGGAATCTAGTGGGTAGAGGCCAGGACACAGGACAGTCCCTTAAACTGCACAAGACAGTCCCCACACAAAGAGTTCTTCAACCTAAAATGTCAGTAGTACCACAATTGAGAAACTGTGATTCTATGAATTCAAGTCAGAAGGTCAGGTTTCAGACTGGGTCCTATAGTTTTTTAGATTAAACTCAGTTAATCCATATGTACAGTACAAAAGAGGAGATGGGTGGAAAAGAGAAATTATAATAATAGTTATGATAATAAAACCACCCACCCTGTCTCACCTCCTGTGAGTTATAGTGAGGATTTCAGGCACATTAACATAATTTGGGGGAGAGTACTTTCTAAACTTTTAATACTGTCTAGTTTTTATTATAAGACTCATGAACTTCTCTTCAGAGTTTATATATGGAGTGAGTCTTTAATGCATTTTGTATCTGAAGAGGACATTAATGATGCTGAACCTTGAAAAGTTCATTCTTGCCATTATTTTAATTATTTTTAATCCAAAAATTGAAAGGTCATTCTGCCACATAAAGCATCCATCAGACTCCATGTTACAAATGAACCAAAAAGCCTAGAAGCTTCACAATGTAAATATTTTAGCTTTGGCCAGTTCTCATGACAAGGTCACATTATTAGCCCTTGAGATGGGGTGTGTGTGTGTGTGTGTGTGTGTGTGTATGTGTTTTAAGAAGAAGAAGAGAAGCAGCAGCAAATACTTAAGATATCAAATCAATGGAATGTGTCTGTATATTTAATAATTTCTCACAAATGATAATTCTAAACCAAATACTTTGCTCTATGAACAGCCAAAGCCTTACATCAGGATTCCTCTTTCCCAACTTTGTGGAAGGAGTTTTAGCTTTTCCCATGGGCAGTGGGGAGGTGAAAAAACTACAAGAAAAGTAACAACCTGAACTCCAGTTTTGTCAGAAATGAGTTCTTCCTTCTAGTTCACCTTTAATTTGAGGTTAAGAACAGTATGTGGAAAGCTTCTGGTTAGTATCTGGCATGACAGTGGTTATTACAGTGATCTTGGCATATTCCTGATCCTTTGCTCTGGAGTCAAATGTCAGATAATTATGTAACATTCTCCCCTCCCCCCATCTCTCTTTTCTTTCAGCTCCCAGCTACGATTTCATTTTCAGCAGAGCAGCTACACTAAGGGGGAAATAATAGAAACACAAATAACTTACATCACATTAATATAAAGGTATAAAATTTTGCTACAGGGGGACCCAGCAGAAGGAAAACTATTAATATATTGATCAATGTTGAATTGTAATATGATTATATATGAGATGAAATAAATGTGCCAGTAAGATTAAATAAACTCATTCTCTCTAGACTCTATGTTTCCCCAAACCTATTCCTTTTTCTTTTTTTTTTTAAACAAATTTTGTCACTGTTCCTTCCCCTGAACATAGAAGTATTAACTGAGTTCCTACTGTGGTCTAGCACCATATGGTGAATACCAAGAAGAGAAGATGTCATGGCTCTAAAATCTTAATGTCTAGGAAACAAAAACATTTTAAAAATCACATTTTATGATACCATGTCCTTGTTTGTATTATAACATTTTCAGGTAAATTTTGAATATATTATTCCATAACCCTTATAACAATCTAGTGACTAGCTAGTAAAATAAGCAGTAACACCCTCTGTTTATAACTGAGAGACATTATTTATGTTGAAATAACATGGATCTGAGGTAGATTTTCTGCAGACAGAGCCACCTTCGTACGATTCTTAGAAATAGGCATATCATGAATTCTCCAAGAATATGATCGGGGAAGTCAGTTATTAAGAATCTGATTTGAAACTGTGTCCCAGTCCTTTGCTGAAGAAGACAACAAAATATAATGGGAAAGTAGGGAAGATTAAAATATAGACATATATGCTCCTGGGGCTTTGCAGGTGGTGCTAGTGGTAAAGCCCTGGCCTGCCAGTGCAAGAGACCAGAGACAGAGGTTTAATCCCTGGGTTGGGAAGATCCCCTGGAGGAGGGCATGGCCACCCACTCCCATATTCTTGCCTGGAGAATCCCACGGACAGAGGATCCTAGAAAGTTACAATCCACAGGATCACAAACAGTCGGATACAGCTGAACCAACTTAGCACTCTTGTATGCGTATATGCTCTTGACAGGAAAGAATAGATAGAAATGACAGTATCTCTTAAGAGAATTTATAAATTTAACAAGGTTCCAATTAAGATGCCCAAATATCACTTTATGTATCCTCACAGACTAGTTCTAAAATTCCTACAAAATAAAGAAATAAGCAGAAAGAATATCAAAGAAATCACTTACAAGGGAATAATGAAGGAAAACACATCTTACCAGATTCAGAACGCATATGAAGTGGTAACTTTTCAAAGAGTACTTTACAGATTCAAAAACATGAAGGTAGAGAAAGGGACAAAAATAAAGAATTCAGAAATAAATCCAGCTTGCATATAAATTAACATCCACCACACTTATATAACAAAATTTAATATGCTTATCCCAACTTTATAATATTTTTAAGTGAAAACAGGAAATTGAGTAAAACAAATAAGTTTGTGGAATAAAACTAATAAATTATTTGTGTAAGTAATTATATATTTTAAATATATGCTACAGATAAAAGATTATACAAACATTAACAGAGTAAAAGTACAATAACTTACTGAACTCTTATTGTGTGCCAAGCATAAGGCTCGGCCTTTTACTCACACAACTAATAAACAACAGAGATAGTGATAAGCTGAGGAAATAAGTGCTAAATCAAATTTGGGGAATAAAAACTTTAATTCTTCTGTTAATGAAATAAGTATAAATACAAAGAATTTATGAGAGAGCAGTTACATTAAGCAAAACAATAAAAGTAAAGGCATATCCTAACAAAGACTGGTCAACTAATGGGGAAATATCTGTATGTATGGTGAAGCCAATGCAAGTTATGTTTCCTGAGCCGTATACGTTTCTATACCCTTGGGGTGACTCAGTAATTTCACATCAAAGAACATCCCATGGAAGTAATTCTCATGCCCCATCCTTGTTTCTACTGCCTCTTTCCCAGTTTTTGCCCTTATATTCTGGAGAAGAGAATGGCAACCCACTCTAGTATTCTTGACTGGGAAGTCCCCTGGACAGAGGAGCCTGGCAGTCTACAGGTCGCAAAGAGTCGACAAAACTTGGCCACTGAGCACACATGCATGCAGGCCCTTATATTCTGGGACCTTAATTCTTCCAAAACCTTCAGATTGGTCTTCTAGCCTCTGGACACTTTGGTATTTGATTCATCCACTTACTGTTATTGGTCTTCTTTCTAAACCCAGCCCATCCAAGAAGAGGATCACAACAGTATAACAAGAATAAGGACATGTCTCATAGGTTTGCTATGGGATGAACTTAAATTTCCTGTTAATAAATGAGGTTCTTCGAACTCTGACCCCAACCTAATCCCTCATGAATTCCAATCTCCTGAGTACATCTGTGCACTTATCCATTTCCATGCCTTGTATTATTTACTGTTGAAATTCCTCTGCCCCTCAGCACATAGACACATGCATATCCTTTCTCTGTTTGCAAAATCCCAAATCCAGTGGTGCCTCTGCTCTTGTGTCCCCCCTTTTCCTTCCCTCCTAAGTTGCTCCCAGCACCCTTCATCATTCCGTTATTTTCTGAGCACATTTCACTGTGCCAACAGTCAGTTGCCACTTGGCTGCCCTAAAGGGCTGTGGTATAACTGACCAGAAGACACTTTGCAGGTGAAGAGTATGACTTCTTAGACAGAAACAGCTGCCTGGGTTTCAGAGTCAGCAACACTCCCAGTTGGAGGGGCAAGCTCCCCTGCCCACCTCCCACCGATACCCCAGACAAAGGTGAAGTTCCTGTTCAATGTACTTGAGAGGCTTTCTTTTCCTTTCTCAGGAAAGGTTTGTGAACTCTGCAGCTGCATTTCCCTCACAAATGCTCAGGAGCTCACTGTGTGCGTGAGCTAAATCGCTTCAGTCGTGTCCAACTCTGTGCAATCCTATGGACCCCCCAGGCTCCTCAGTCAATGAGATTCTCCAGGCAAGAATACTGGAGTGGGTGGCCATTCCCTTCGCCAGAAGATATTCCCAACCCAGGGATCAAACTTGCATCTCTTACATCTCCTACATTGGCAGGTGGATTCTTTATCACTAGCACCACCTGGGAAACCCCAGGAGACTCACTAGGCTTACTAGACACACTAGACTTACTAGACACAAGTAACTGGTAACAGCTCACTCCCATTGTTCAGCATAGCCACTGAGAATCACTTTTTCTCCTGATCACCCCCAGACATACCATTCCATCAGGCCTAAACTTTAAAACTGCTTGAACACTACGCCTGCAGCTTCTATAAGTGGAATATCTATCTCTTATATGGAAATCAGAAAATCCCATGCAATTCTCAAGGCAAAATCATTTATCCATCCTACCAGGGGGAAGACCATGAAAATAATATGTCCTAGAATACAGCTCCCAAAACATCTCTCAAGAAGTTGTTCTCAAAAGTTATAGCTATGAAAACATTACTGAGGAAAAATATTCTTTAATTTTCATAAACTGTCCTTATAATTTATGAGAAATCTACACCAGAGGAAGACACAAGGAAATAGATGAGTTAATTAAATAATGAATGGGAAAAAGGCAAGACATTGATAGAAATTAGAAACAGACGCTGATTGTGAAAGCTGCAAATGTACCTATGACTTGGATTGACAGATAGGAGATCTTGGAATATGTTTGGTACATGTTGCTTTGGAGTTTTATCTTTTTGAATTCCTATAGTCATATATGGTCATGATTTGGAGTGTGGTATGGTCAAAATAAAATTTGCCTCAATCAGGGACTTTGGTGGAGAGCCTGACTGTTTTACAAATTCAAGTTTCCTGCAATGGCTATCAGAACAGGAGTGTCTGACAGAAAGCAGCACAACAGGGAGTGACTATCTGGATCCAAAGAGTGAGTTTTTGCAGATGTATCGCTCCTTCCCTAAATTGTTACATTTGCAAAATGGAAACCATCACAGATACATGGTACAGTGGAATGAACACTGCCTTGGAGTTTAGAAGGCTCAAGATCTGGTTCTAGTTTTTACAATGATTAACCATGTCCCCTCTTTCAGCCTTAGCATACTTGTCCACAAAATAAAGTCATCCAAAAGAGGTTACAACTAGAAAGAATGTCAGTGATTTTTACATGGGTACACATCCCTGTCCCCAAGGGGATTTCACGGAGTGACAATTTTTGGAGTTTTAATTGTAAAAACTGAGTATAATAGTTATGCTTTTTCAACACATATTTTATTCCTCATTCCAATATCTGTCTCCACTCGGAAACCCAAGTCCCACCTCAGGTATTTAAGAACCACTGATCTAGGCCAGTCACATCCTCTGGCCACTCTCATGGGGTGACTAGAGCTGCCCTCTGCTCCATCCTTAAGCTTCTGCTAACTTCAACTTCCTAAAGATGATTTCCATGTATCTCACCTTCTCTACTCTTGCCCTTATCAGATAAGTATAAACCTCATTGGTCAGGATTTCCCAGTATAGTTTCAACTACCTTTCTAGCCTTTCTTCAGTCCTTATCCATGAGTATCCTGGGATGTGGCCTGGTTTATTCCATGTTCCCTGAAGGTAACTCACTTTGTCACTACCCAGAGCCCCTTCCTCCTCATCTATCTGTGCAAGCTCAATCCATCTTCCAAGACTCACCTAAACGACTTTCTTTAACCTCTAAAAGAGATACGCTGCTTCTCTTCTTTGAAGTTCCACGGGATTTTGTTTATACTTAACTATGTGTTTGTCATAGTTAAGGTTCTTGAGATAAAAGTAGTGTCTTCAGGATGGTAGTTGTAATTATTCAGCTTTATATGACCCAAATATTCTAACACAACAGTGTCTCCAACCTTTTGATCATGATCCACACCAATATACATATTTACATTATGACCTAATATACCCATATGTGTAGGCATATTTATAATTGACCCAAAGCTTTCATAATGTAATACATATTCTTATTGCATTTGATGCATGCACTGAGATATTTTCTTTCTTTTCTATTCTATCTCATTTCTTTTAATGGTGGTCTGAATTGATTTCACAACCTTTAGTCACAGTTAAGCAACACCATAATATAGCATATTGCCCACAGTAGGTATACTGTTGTATACATTCAGTGAAGTTCACTGACCTTTTGCCAAAATTATTATAAAATAGTACTGGTCTGTGAATATATTCAGTTAATCTATTTTGATATACTATGTTTATTTAGACTTGAATGTCACATAAAAAATCTTTTATATTCTCAAAGTGACACTGCTTTGATTTTAATTTTACGGAAGAAAACCTAAGAAAGCAGCTGCAATTCATTGTTACCCGTTTTAAAGGGGCAAGATGAAGAGATGTAGTTGCACAGCAGTTATCACCGTGAAGGCAAAGCTCCCAAGAGTAATGTATTTGGCCTAATAGTTACTACTTTTTGACTGCAGAGTATGTGCCAGGCATTGTGCTAGGTACATTATGTACTTTTTCTCTCATCCTAAGACAACTCTACAGGGTAAGATACCATCTCTACCTATCAGAATACCAAATCAAACTATAGTATTTTATTTTATTCAGTGAAAATTCTTAGCACCAAACTAAAATTATGAGTTCTGATTTGGTTGTATTTTCTGAAAAGGTTTTATTTTCCACAAAGTTCTCTGTAATTTAGCAAGTACTTTTTTTTCATAGTACGTTTTAACTGGGTTCAGTGCTTATGAAAAATG